>NC_057018.1:162212-167103 GCF_000002595.2 Chlamydomonas reinhardtii | reverse complement strand
GCGCTCCCTACCTGGTACGCGTCGCCCATCATCAGCGTCTTTTTGGCGTCGGCCACATCCAGCGCCAGGCTGGAAACCGTGGTGGTGAGGTACGAATCGCGCCGGGCGCTGAATACGAAGTTTTGCTGGCCAAAGGTGTTGTTGGTGGCTCCCTCGTATCGCCAGTTGACGGTGGAGGCGGGGTCCAGGGTCAGAGCGGAGGTGACGCCGGACGCGATGGTGGCGCGGTCCTGTGTGTGTGTGGGGGGGTGCGGAGTGGAGGAGGCGGAGTGGGTTGGTGGGTTTGACGGGCGGCGTGTGCGTGTGTGTAGAAGGGCGAAAGGCGGACATGATGCACGCGGGCGCGTTTTCTGGAGGGGCCAGATGCTTGTGTGTGGTTTTGAGAGGTAGGTGTGAGAGGGGTTTGGAGGAGGAGAAAGGAACTATACTGCCCGGGACTGTCGAGGTTCTGCAGGCTGCGGCCGAAACACACATCCTAATGGCGCAATCTGCTAGCTAGCTAGCTATCTAGCTCGGCCCTCTCACTCACATTTGTTGAAAAGGGCACGAAGAAGTAGCTCGGCATGAGGGCGGTCACGTCGGGTCCCAGCATGAAGTTCAGGAACAGCTGCAGCAGCCCGCCTGCGTACGTGTGAGGGATTATTCCGATCCCAACAGACAGGGTGTGAAGGGTGAGAGGTTTGAGCAGTGGGTAACACAGGAAGCTAAGAACGTCAGGAAGAGAGGCCATGTTGCACCCAATCGGGGAAGCGAAGTAAAGCCTCAGGGACACACACATACACACACACATACACACACACACACACACACACACGCACACGCACACGCACACGCACACACGCACACACGCACACACGCACACACGCACACACGCACACGCACACACACGCACACACGCACACACGCACACACGCACACACGCACACACGCACACACGCACACACGCACACACACACGCACACGCACACACGCACACGCACACGCACGCGCACACGCACACACACGCACACACACACACACACACACACACGCACACGCACGCACACACACACGCACCCAACCCCACGCTCTCACCCGCGTCCCCCAGGAAAGTGGCGTTGGCTCGCACATAGAAGTAGGTGCCCAGGACCAGCGGCCTGTGTGTGGGAGGGGTGTGTGTGGGGGTTACATTCATGTTAAATGACTTGAGCAGACGTAGACTGCAGACTGCGGAGGAACAACCTCGTTACCGACAACCAGCTCGCCAGCCGGGGGGGGGGATTTAGGGGGAGGGCGAGTGTGTGGCGGGAGTTGGAGTGATGGACGTGAGATGTGGAAGTGGCAGTGGCACAGCACCCTCCAAGCACGGTCACAGCCGCAACCATCCAGCCACGGGGTTCCTAGCAGGCACTGGAGCAGCCTAGCGATGGAGCCATGGAGCAAATGGGTCGATGGGGAGCAATGGAGAGCAGAGGGCCGTGGCGCCCTGTGTTGCTGCCCTCCCCCCCTTCGGCTACCCCTCCCCCCTTCGCCCCTGCCTGTGCTCGGCTTTAGTTTGGGCTGGTATATACAACACTCCCCCCACCCCCACCCCAACCCCACCCCACCCCCCACGGCGGGCCATGGCGCCTCTCCATGCTGCTGCTCTCACGGTCTCACCACTCTCTCTCTCTCACTCACCACTGGCGCGGGTTGCTCGGGGACGCGTACACCTGCACACGTCACCCATGGCGCAGAAAGCACACATGAGCGGAAGGAACACGCAGTGAGACAGTGAGAACGCATATGTGTGCATGTGACATGTGTGTGCATGTGACATGTGACATTTGTGCGTGTGTGCGTGTGTGCGTGCGTGTGTGCATGCATGCGTGTTTTATGTGCGCTGTAATTATCAGTTCACTTGCCATGCGCCCACCTGTCGCGGGCGAGGTTTGGCGATGGGGCATTGCTCCACACAGCCCCCCACCCCACCCAAACCCCACCCCGGGCCCCGATTGCTTGTCCACCGTCTACCACTTCCTTACCCAATCATGAATGCAACCCCACCCCAACCATAACCACCCCAACCGCAACCGCAACCGTCACCAACCAACCGCCGCCGGCTCACCGGGTTGACCTGCACCCAGTCTGCGCTGGTGAGGTTGTTGATGGGGAACTGCTCGGCGATGAAGGAGGGGGGCGCCACGTCCGAGTCAGAGGAGACCAGGGAGGTGCCGTTGGCGTTCTGGAGGGCCACCTCGGACAGGCCTGTGTGGGGGGGTGGGGGGGGGGTAGCGTGGGTGGGTGTGGGGGCAGTTCATTCCAATGCCAAAACAAACCATGGGTGTGGGGGTTAGCCGTTGATGGAGAACGGGGGTGGGAGGGAGGGAGGATGGGGGGTTCCGGGTGGGGGCCGGAAGGCACGGAAGGGCAGAGGCGTGGGAGAGGGTTGGAAGTACCAGTACAAACCCACACACCCCCACCCCTACGCACCTGCGTTGAGGCCCTGCCCGCTCTCCACGTAGCCCAGCGAGAACGGCACGCCCGCGATCTGCTCCACCATCTCCTGTAAGGGGTGAGGGGAGTAGCCGTTCATGTGAACGGTTTACATTAGACACGGAAGCAGCCCTCAAGGTTCCTGTGGAGAACGCTAGAATCCCTAGAACCGCTGTAAGCGCCCCTAGAACCGCTACACGCCTCGCCAAACCCGTCACAAGCACAACCCCAACCGCGCCCTTCTCCAGCCCCGCTTCTCCTCCCCCTAAGAGAGTACCGTACAACGGCGGTCCCACTAAAATCCACACCTGCAAGTTCAGCACGGTCCCACCCCACCGCACGTGCGAGTTCAGCACGGTTTGCCAGCGGCCCCCCAGCACTTACATGAGAACCGCTAGAACCGCTAAAAGCGCCGCTAGAACCGCTGCACGCCCCGCCAAGCCGTCACAAGCACAAACCCAACCCCACCCTTACCCAACCCCTCTTATCCTCCTCCCCACGAGAGTACTGTTTAACGGCCATCCAACCCCACCCCACCCCCTCCGCACCTGCGAGTTGAGCACGGTCTGCCAGCGGCCGGCGGCGTCTGCGGGCCACTCTGTGGTGACGCCCACGGTTCGGCTGGAGCCCACGTCGGCGGTCTTGGTGGCGGGCGAGCCGGCGACAGCACTCCACTGGGAGGGGCAGGCCCTGGCAGGGCGGGTGGGGGAATGGGGTGGGGGTTGGGGGAGGGGTTGGGGGGAGGGAAGGGTGGTTACATGCGTACATATGTACATGTGTACATGTAATACATTTATTTTTCTGATTAGTCAAGTCTAGACCCAGAGGGGTGCATATGTGTGTTCGTTTGTGGGTGGTGCGGTGGGGGTGGTGGGGGAGGAGAGCAGACACGGGGGCCTAAAGGGCCGACTGGCATCTCCTGTTCTCTCGACCTCCCCACGGCCCCAGTCCCCATCCCCACCCGGGTTCCACATCCATCTTCCCGCTACATGAGAAATCCCAAGCAGCAGACGACCTCTGTCCCCAAAGCAAATGACATTTGCCTTGGGACCATTGAAAATGCACCACACACAAACAGCAGCACACAGTCACGGCAACACCACACACAGTCACGGCGCAGCGCTTGCGCACGTGCGCCACAACAGAGCGCCGGCCTCACTTGTTGAAGTAGTGGGTTATGGCGTAGGTGCTGCTGCTGCCGGGGTTGCGGTGCACCACCCGGATGGGGGCGGTGACCGTGGCCAGGTCGGGCAGGTGCGTGTTGTTCTGTGGGGGGGAGGTGTGGGGTGGTGTGGAGGGAGGTGGGGTGTGGGGAGGGTGTGGAGGTGTGGAGGTGTGGAGGTGTGGAGGGAGCGTGTGCGGAGGTGTAGGTGTGGGTGTGAAACAAGACGGTAGTTATGCACACCAACATCACGAAGCAACAGGCCCGAGCTCGTCATTCGCTACTGTTGCAATTCTTAGTAGTTAGCAGTCAGCCCGGCTTGTGACTTCCTCCTGTCTCTACACTCTTCCTGCCTCACCGCCAGGATGTCGGGGTGGTTCCAGACGGTGATGTCGCCGCGCATGATGCGGGCCAGCGTGCAGGGCGGCAGAACCAGGCCCTGTGTGTGTGGGTGTGTGGGTGTGTGGGTGTGTGGGTGGGGGGGGGTACATTCATGATTAATTATTGGGGGGGGGTTGCAAGGTAATGATAATTGGGAAACAGGATTTTATTTTGGGGGGGGTAGCTAACGAAATGGTAGACGGTAGGCAAGGTCGGGGGTTACATTCATGATACCTTGAGAAGTGAAGGGGTGTGGGGAGGGGTGAGTGGCGGGTGGAAGTGAAGAAGAGAAGTGAGGGTGCAGGTGCAGGTGCAGGTGCGCGGGCGCCGAGGGGAGCGCGCGCATCGCCATCCCGCACACCACGCCACGCCACGCCACGCCACGCCACACATACACATGCACACGCGTCGGCACTGCAGACTTCAGTTGATAATCGCGTAACCATCCCGTCCTACCCCCTGCTTCCCCCCAACCCACCCCTCCCCCACCCAGCAACCCCTCCCCAAACCCCCCTCCCCTGTCCCCTCTTCCCCCCCTTTTGCCGAGAACTCACGTCTCCCACGCCGGGCACGTTGTGGAAGACCGATACGGAGCCGATGAGGTAGGGCACGTGCATCACAGTCTGACCGCGACCCACCAGGTCAAAGTAGGTGGCTGCGGGGGGGGGGGGGGGTTGCAAGGAATGGAACAGAAAAGGAATGGAACAGAGAAGTGTAGCGAGGTAAACAGCANGTGTGGTGTTGTGTGTGTGTGTGGGGGGGGGGTAAAAGAAGTTGGGAGTGTGTGGGCCTGGGTGGGAAAAGGTGTGAACGGGTGTGAACGGGTGGGAAGGTGGGCGTAAGAAAAGGTGGGTGCTTGGGGGCTGGGGCAAGTTTCTACCGTTTCTCAATCAA
>NC_057018.1:152865-161619 GCF_000002595.2 Chlamydomonas reinhardtii | reverse complement strand
TCCGGGGGGGGGGGGGTTGCAGGAATGGAACAGAGAAGGAATGGAACAGAGAAGTGTAGCGAGGTAGACAGCAGGTGTGGTGTTGTGTGTGTGTGTGGGGGGGGGGTAGAGGAGGTTGGGAGTGTGTGGGCGTGGGTGGGAGAGGGTGTGAGCGGGTGTGAGCGGGTGGGAGGGTGGGCGTAGGAGAGGGTGGGTGCTTGGGGGCTGGGGCAAGTTTCTACCGTTTCTCAATCAAGAGTCAGCGACACTCCCCCGGCGAAATTTAGTGCTGGCGCCGCTCGCCCTGCTGCTCCACGACGCCTCGGCCCCCCTACCCGCACGTGCCCTAGCACTGCCCCATGTGCCCCGCCCCCCTGCCACCCCGCCCCATGCGGTGGCCGCTGCCCCGCTGCCCGCGCACGACGTTAATGCTTCTCAACCCGGGCACACAGGCCTCCCACCTCCCTCCTCTCCCCCCCTGGGATCTCGGTGCATTTCGGGGATGCGGACTATTGTCGCGTGCCACTCCGTCGGCAAGCATCTGCCACGCTCTCCTCCTCCACGCCGCCGCAGTTGGGCAGGGGCACGTGCATCACAGTCTGATACCCCCCCCTCCCCCCCCCTCCTCCTCCTCCTCCCCCTCCTCCTCCTCCTCCTCCTCCTCCCTCCCGCCCCGCCCCCTCCTCACAGTTGGGCAGGGGCACATCGCCGCAGCCAAAGGCGTTGGCGCCCGCCAAGAAGTCCGCCGCGCCGCTGCCGCTGCCCACAGAGCTGCGTGGGGTTGTGTGCGTGTGGAGGTTTGGGGGGGTTGGGGTTGAGGTTGGGGTTGGGGTTGGGGTGTGGGGTTTGGGGTGTGGGGTGTGGGGTGTGTGGGGGGGGTGGGGGTGGGTGTCGGTGCGGGAGGGGTGTCGTTGGAATGGAAACAGCGGTGTCTGTGTGAGTGTGTGTTTCATGTGGGCGGGTAGTGGGGGTGGAGGGCGCAAATCTTAGGTGCTGCAGACAAACAAACGGGAGGGGGCTGGAGAGTGCTGAGACACTGTCCGTGCAAAGCCCCGGCGCACTTGGTGTAGAACACACCTCCCCCCTCACTACCCCCCCCCCCCGCCTCCCCTCACCGGTACGACATGGCCACACGCGGCTTGGTGCGCGCCATCATCAAGTCCATCACCTGAGGGGGAGGGGTGAGGAGGGGGGGAGGGGATTGGGGTTTCGTGCAGCGCGGGGAGAGGGGCCGGCAGGGATTGGATGCGTGCGTGTGTTGCAAGGGATTATGGGAGGCGCAGGCTCGCGGTCACAGTTGTCGCTGCATGCATGTCGCAGCGGCAGGAAAAGCTTGAAGGGAAGGCTGTTGGGCGTTTGGAGGCTGCAAGGGGCCGGTGTCGCGGAAATGGCGTGGACTGGGTAGGTATGTGGGGGAGGGGGTAGGCCGGGGCCGACGAGGTAAATAACAGGCGCCCGCTCTCACACACGCTGGCGTCGGGCCGCAGGGTCAGCAGAAACCAGCCATGGACGAGCTGGCGTCCCACATCATCTAATACCCTGTCCACTCCGACCCAGTAACTCGCGCTGTTGGGAGCAGCGTGGTATCTCGCGCCATCGTGAACTTCGCCAGTCGCCGAACTCACCCTCCAGATGATCGGCGCAGGGTTAGAAGTTCCTGACCCATGCAGCTGGTACAGCGGCTGAGTTGCCTCGTTTTGCGCGAGCGCAGGCGCAGCCCAAAGCGTCGTGGCGGCAAGCAGCGTCGCCACAAGCACCGAGCACCTCATGTTATGCAGTTATTTAACTATTTAGTTGTTTCGATGTTAACTATCGACCGTTCAAACGCACATCCCCGCAAAAGAGGCAGGTTAGGCCTCAGGCCAAAGTGGCACGCCGGGCTCTCACTTGTCGTTGCGGGCCGTCGGGATGCCGACAAATGACCTCACGAGCAGCTGTTGCTGGCTCTGATCTATGCGCGGTTTAAGTTTGGGCCGAGCCTTGGATTTGCTTGGGACGATTGCTCGGCCAACCATGCGCGACATTACGCGCATGCTGTGGCCGGCTCGCCCACCTTCATAAGCCATGGCATATGGCATTCACCTTGTCACCCACTGGTTCTATGCGACAGCGACACAGAGCTCGCGGCGTGGACGCAACACGCCCCCTGCATTACAGCTGTTTGACGGGGTGCGACAGGGGCGCCAGGCCGGACAGAGTGATGGCGGGACCTTCCATGGACAAGATCGCGGGAAATTTGCTGTTCACCTGGGTCTTTGGGAGTGAGCTCTTGCTTGTGAGCGCTGGCTGGCAAGCCCACGGCTGACTGGGAAGGCCTGGACGCGCCTGGAGGGCCGGCAAGGTGGCTGCCAGGGGAGGCAACATGCCCCATGACAATGCCAGGTGCGATGCAACTCAGCAACTGGTGAGGCGCTACTTCTGTGCACGAGTGTGTATAACAGCGTGAACGTGTGGCAGCTCGGGAGTGCTAATCGAGAGGGTCAGCGGGTGCAGGGGTGGGAGAGCCGTTCTACAGCGAGGATGGTGCCTTTCCAGCCTACAGCGCGTCGTGTCCCCATGCAGCGGCGCCTCATGCCCAACTGGCCAACTCGCCTGGCCGGCACCAGCCTTTCATACCAGTCTCAGCTCACCATATACAGCAGCCAGTCAGCCTTCGCGTCAGCCCGGCCGCAGCTAGGCAGCCACCCTGGTTTGTTTTCTGCGCCGGCCTCAACGTTTTGACAACCGCCATGCCGCACCCTCCTTTCTGCCGTTCTCTTTCCTCTTGTCCTCGCATGTACGTACTACTCCTGGCTCACCGCGGATGCCTGGCTGTGTTCCAGGTGGGTCTCTTGGGGTTCGCGTTATCACAACGCATCGCAGCCTTCGCTTGGTAGTCTGCGGCCAGTCTACGCCAGCCCAGCCTCTGACAGCCGTATACACCAGCTGAGAGCTTTAGGACGCCGGAGTGGCGCAGCTTGGCGCGCGGTTATCTCGTCAAAGGTAACGTAGCAGTTGCGGTCGCTGCTCATGCTCACGCTTTTCTTTTGCTTGTGCTAGCTCACTGGCCTCGGCTCTACAACGTCATGTTCGCTTGTGCGTGTTGCGTTCTTTCAAGCATATCAATAACAGGACAGAACAGGGATACTCGCCCCTGGGCCCTGGCAAGTTCACGCTGGTATCTGTTGCCCAGTGGCAGGGACCTACTTAAGGTCCCGCCCTTAAGTGTTTGGCAAGGGCGAGCCTCCCGCTTGCGGGTGCAGCCACCATTCACGCGGTTGGCACGATGCCCTGCACAAATCTCGTTTGTACTGAGACTATTTATGGAACGTTGCTGGCTTTATTCTTGTCAGCGTTTATCTCTTCTGGCTTTCACGTGGACTTCGGTGACACGCTGGCGTCGTCGGCACGCCCGCAGCGCCCCTGCACGAGGCTGCACGCCCCGACCCCCTGTGGGGCCCAGATTCTTGTCGATTCAACGTCGCGACGTCCAGCCCAGCTGCCAGCCCGGTTCCTCCACCCGGCCGGCCTCGCTGCACCGTGCGTGGGCCGGTTCCTGGACGGGTGTGGGGAACCGTACTACGGTCCGCACCCGTCAGTTACCCATGGCCTACAGCGCGTCGTGTCCCCATGCAGCGGCGCCTCATGCCCAACTGGCCAACTCGCCTGGCCGGCACCAGCCTTTCATACCAGTCTCAGCTCACCATATACAGCAGCCAGTCAGCCTTCGCGTCAGCCCGGCCGCAGCTAGGCAGCCACCCTGGTTTGTTTTCTGCGCCGGCCTCAACGTTTTGACAACCGCCATGCCGCACCCTCCTTTCTGCCGTTCTCTTTCCTCTTGTCCTCGCATGTACGTACTACTCCTGGCTCACCGCGGATGCCTGGCTGTGTTCCAGGTGGGTCTCTTGGGGTTCGCGTTATCACAACGCATCGCAGCCTTCGCTTGGTAGTCTGCGGCCAGTCTACGCCAGCCCAGCCTCTGACAGCCGTATACACCAGCTGAGAGCTTTAGGACGCCGGAGTGGCGCAGCTTGGCGCGCGGTTATCTCGTCAAAGGTAACGTAGCAGTTGCGGTCGCTGCTCATGCTCACGCTTTTCTTTTGCTTGTGCTAGCTCACTGGCCTCGGCTCTACAACGTCATGTTCGCTTGTGCGTGTTGCGTTCTTTCAAGCATATCAATTTCCACTCTACCCCACTCCGCCCCACGCCGCCCCACTCCACCCCACTCCGCCCCAATCCACTCCACCCCACGGGCAACACACCCACAGCACCCACAGCAACCACCGCCACCGCCACCACCATTACCGCCACCGCCACCGCCACCACCACCGCCACCGCCACGCACCGCCACCACCGCCACGCGCCCGGCCAGGCGATAGCACCAGGCACACACACGCCGCAACGCCGCACGCGTGAAGCTGAGACGCAGCGCACTGTGCATCTGCAGCTTTCATTTCTCTGAACCTACAGCAGGCAGCATGCCACCAGCCTCAGCTCCAATGCGGGTCTCACCACCTGCACGACCCGTGCGCAGCGGTGGAGGTGGCGTCGCGGAGGTGGAGGTGGAGGCGGAGGCGGAGGCGGAGGCGGAGGCGGAGGCGGAGGCGGAGGCGGAGGCGGAGGCGGAGGCGCTGCCCTGCCCTGCCCTGCCCTGCAGCCTCCAGGCTTCCTCTTACGCCACTCACCCCTCCCAAGGTGCATCCCCGACAACCCTGCGTCACACAGCTGTGCGCAGTGCCATAACGGCCGTAGTGGCCCTGCAGCCGCGATAGTCACGCCGAGCAGCTGCTGTTACTCTCGCGAGCAATGCAGTCGCCACGTATATAACGTATCGACTCAGAGGCTGTCGATGCGCGGATCAGTCGAGTGCGCCTAGGTCAGGCGCCGCAACCCGCCCCACAGTGACATGACTCCGCATCCGTATGCAGATAAGGCTTTCACCTGAGTGCTCATGCCGGCAGCCATGGCCTGTTTGCCTTTGGGCAGCCAGACGCCCAGACGCTGCCGCGCCGCGACGAAACCAACTTTTGTCCTGCCTTTAAATGCCTTTGGCCAGAGACTTGAGGCCAAATCAACAACATGAAAGAAGCAGGTTCAACTTACCACCGAGTGAAGGTCAAGGGCCGCGAACCAAGGACTTCATGCGATTGTGTCAGCGCTTGCATCTGTGCGCGTCGAGTTTGCAGCGCAAGGCCAATTCCTGCAGGCACGCTTATGTATGCGTTACCATTGCTACTCACTAAATTCTTGACACACACGCGTGGCTCACTTGCTGACGCCATAGTGCTACTCTGCATTAAAATGCCACTCTTGACATACGTGTGAACGTTTTGTAAGGAAGTATAGAGCAGGAACTCAGCAAGGGTGCAATTCGCAAGGCAAAACTGGCGTCGCTTCACATTATCTCATGGATGCGACTAGTGTATCAATTACCGTGAGGATGAGCTGGCAAGCGCCTTAAGCGCCTTAAGGCGCGGTGCTGTTCGTCGGCTGAGTCCATGCTGGAACATGACCAGCAGGCTGCAGCGAAGAGGGCCAATGCGATCAGCACTCGAAGTGACGCTGATGGTAGCCCTGGCCTGGTTCAGCTCTGCAGCGCGCCATGACGGGCAGAACGCCACACGGCTGCATGCCCTGAATTCCAGCGCACAGCGGCTGGCCGGCGGCGGACGCACTGTGGACGTGGAAAATGCGAAGCAGCTGTTTGTTGCGCTTAAAGATCCGTCGGTAGGCGTTGTGCGGCTGACCCGCGATATTTCGCTGGCCGACCCGGGCTCGCCATGGCTGGACCTGGAACCCCCCGGCGTCGCGCTGCGGCGCCCCGTCATCATCCTGGGCGCGAGCGCGCCGCTGCCCGAAGGCAGTAGCAGCACCCCCAGCGATTATGGCAGTAGCGGCAGTAGCAGTGGCGGCAGTGGTGGCAGTAGCAGCAGCATGCTCATCAGCGGCGGCGCCTGCCTCACGGTTTTGGACACAGCCCACCTGGCGGCCAAGCTGCAGCTGCAGCTACAGCCGCCACCGCCGCCGCCGCAGCAGCGGCCGCAGCTGCTACTGCCATCGCAGGGGCAGCAACAGGAGCCGGGGCAGCGACTACAGGAGCAGCAGCAGGAGCAGCAGGGGGAGGAGCAGGGGGCAGAGCAGCAGCCGGCGACGCAGCAGCTGCTGCTAAGCTTCGTAGGACTGCGGCTGCTGAACCACTTGCCGCCGGGTGACGGGTTCGTGTCGCCGTTGTTGACACTGGGCGTGCCGTACCCGACCCGCCCCAACCACCCTGAGCACCTGAGTGGGCAGGGGAGTGGGCAGGGGCAGGGCATGGGGCGAGCAGCAGAACCGGCGGCGGCGGCAACGAAGGAGGAGGACGATGCGGAGGAGGACGGGGCGGAGGAGGGGGAACATGCCAGCGCAGCTGCAGGTGTGGTGGGAGGAGAGTGTGGTGGGTGCTAGGCTAGAAGGTTGGTAGATGGGAGTGGGGAGTTGGTGGGTATGCATGGGAAAGCTGCATACCAAAGGGATGTGTGTGTAGCCTGTAGGGTGGGTAGTAGAGCGCGGACGGGTGTGGGGTGGAGTAGGGAGGGGTGGGTGGGAATGCAAACGCTGCAGTGCCACAACAGTGCCTTGCTTTTGGCTTGGCCGCCCACCCAAACCCCACCCACCTGAACCCTCCCGCCCGGCTGCCTCGCCCCCTGCAGGCCTGGTGTCTGTCATGGAGGGCCCCTTCCTCACCACCACCACTACCACCACCACCTCAGCCTTCGACTCCGCCTTAGTGTCTACCTTGGAAGCAGCAGCGGGGAACACCGAGCCTGGCACTGACAGCAGAGGTAGCAGTCCCACACAGGTGGGCCAGCAACGCCGGCAGCGACCCAACCGCCAGAGCCACCACCAACGGCAGTTGGTGGTTGGCGCCGTGTCGTACGTGGGGTGTCGGTTGGAGCGGGTGGTTGGGCTGCCCCTGGCGGCTACAGCTGCGGAGGCGGCGGCGCTGGCGCTCGCGGGCGGGGCGGTGGCGGCTGTAGCAGGCGGCGACGCAGCGGCTGGCGGTGGCGGCAGTAGCAGTGGCGGCAGTAGCAGTGGAGTGACGGTGCTGCCACGGGATCCGGCCTGCGGCGATTATGACGGATATGGCAGTCGCAGCAGCAGCAACAGCAGCAGCAGCAGCAGCAGCAGCAGCAGCGGTAGCAGTAGCTCGGACGCCTGCATTCCTGATCCCAGCGGCGGCGTCCTGCATTACGAGCGCTGGGCAGCGGAGGGCCCGGTGGCGGCGGCGCTACTGCCGCATCCCATCCGCAGCAGCGGCAGTGGCATTGGTAGTAGCGAAAGTGCTAGTGCCGGCAGTGGTGCTGCCGCTGTTTTGGAGGCGCCGCCGCTGGCCATGCCGCCGCCTGCAGTACCTGTACTGCTGGTGGCGGAGGCGCCACTGCTCGTGTCGTTCACTGACACGCTGTACGGTGTACGGCAGGAGGTGGAGGAGGCCTGTGTACGGGCGTATGGTGCCGCCGTATGTGTCGTACAGGCGGAGGCACGGCTGGAGCTGGCGGCAGCAGCAGCGGCGGCGGCGGTGGCGGCGAGTGGCAGCCAAAGGGTTGGTGGGCTGGCGGCATTGACTGGCATTGACCAGGAAGTGGCAGCGGCAGCGGTCGCGCGGCTACTTGCAGCCGGGGATGACACTGGCAGTAGCAGTGATGACGCTGGCAGTAGCAGTAGCAACCCCCTGCTACCCCTGCCGCCGCCGCCGCCTGCTGCGGCTGCAGCCGGCAGTAGCTGCCCCAGCAATGGGGGGCTGTCGGCAGGGGCGGGGGCAGGGATTGGTGTGGCGGCCACGCTGGGTGCCGTGCTGTGCGTGCTGGGCCTGTCGCGCTGGATTGGCAGCCTGCGTGCTGGGCACCGCACGCTAACCCTGGCGGTCCGCCCCCCCGGCGCCACGCCCGCCACCACGCTGCTCATCACAGACATCATGAACAGCACCAACCTGTGGGAGGCGCTCCCCCCGGGGGTGAGTCAGGAGGGGGATTGGTCGGGGTTTGGGGGACAGGAGTGTGTGTGTGTATTTTCTTGCGTCATGCCTGTGTGTGTGTGTGGTCCGTCCGGGCCAGCTGTGCAGGGGCTTGCTGGTGCACCGAGCAGGAGTTCCCCCCCCCCCTGTTACCCTGTACCGTTTTTCGACCATCTTTGCAACCCCCCCCTACTGTGTACCTTTGTACCTGGCTATGACTTCATTTCGTAAACTTAATGCATGTAACCCCCACACACACATCCACCCCCCCCCCCGCCATCCATCCCCCCCACAGGTGATGAACGAGGCACTGCGGCTACACCACCGCTGCCTGCGCGGCCTGCTGCCCAAGTGCAACGGGTGGGGGGATGGGGGTGGATGCGGGTGGATGCGTGGGCTCGTGAGGAACAGGATGGGGGTTGTAAACACCAGTCCGAACTAAAGTGCGGACTGTTACAGTGTGTGGTCGCGCTGCTGCCACCGCTGCGTCTGGCACTGCTGCTACTGCCGTTCTTATTGCTGCTGCCACTACTGCTGCGGCTGCTGCTGCCACTGCTGCTGCTACTGCAGGTATGAGAGCGCCACGGAGGGGGATTCCTTCATCCTGGTGGGTTGCTGGGGTGTGTGTGCGTGTGTGTACTGTGTGGGTGTGTTGTGTGTGGGAGGGGGCGTGCGGGGGCCAGCGCTCCCAACACGAGGGAAGGGATGGTCATGCCGAGTGTGTGTGTGTGTGTGTGTGTGTGTGTGTGTGTGTGTGTGTGTGTGTGTGTGTGTGTGTGTGTGTGTGTGTGTGTGTGTGTGTG
>NC_057018.1:143377-151563 GCF_000002595.2 Chlamydomonas reinhardtii | reverse complement strand
TGCGGGTACGGGTACGGGTACGGGTACGGGTACGGGTACGGGTACGGGTACGGGTACGGGTACGGGTACGGGTACGGGTACGGGTACGGGTACGGGTGCAGGTGCCGGCTAGTGCCAGGCGGTGGCGGCGGCGGCAGGACAATGACTGGCCTGCCTGCCTGCCTGCCTGCCTGCCTGCCTGCCTGCCTGCCTGCCTGCCTGCCTGCCTGCCTGCCTGCCTGCCTGCCTGCCTGCCTGCCTGCCTGCCTGCCTGCCTGCCTGCCTGCCTGCCTGCCTGCCTGCCTGCCTGCCTGCCTGCCTGCCTGCCTGCCTGCCTGCCTGCCTGCCTGCCTGCCTGCCTGCCTGCCTGCCTGCCTGCCTGCCTGCCTGCCTGCCTGCCTGCCTGCCTGCCTGCCTGCCTGCCTGCCTGCCTGCCTGCCTGCCTGCCTGCCTGCCTGCCTGCCTGCCTGCCTGCCTGCCTGCCTGCCTGCCTGCCTGCCTGCCTGCCTGCCTGCCTGCCTGCCTGCCTGCCTGCCTGCCTGCCTGCCTGCCTGCCTGCCTGCCTGCCTGCCTGCCTGCCTGCCTGCCTGCCTGCCTGCCTGCCTGCCTGCCTGCCTGCCTGCCTGCCTGCCTGCCTGCCTGCCTGCCTGCCTGCCTGCCTGCCTGCCTGCCTGCCTCCTCCTCCGGGGAACAATGGCCCCACACCCGCGTCATCCTCCCTGCTGCACATGCTCGGATCCAAGTCCCCCACTACCCCCACCATCCCCCAGCCCCCACCCACCTCCCCAACCCCACACAGGCGTTCCACACACCCCTGGATGCGGCGCGGTTCGCACTGCTAGCGCAGAGCGGTGAGGGGGGGCGGGGGTTTGCAAGGATGGTTTTTTTGGGGGGGGGGGACAGGCACACACAGGGACAGGGGGGCAGGCACACACACACAGGGACCGTATTGATGGTGGTGGTGGTGGTGGTGGTGGTGGTGGTGGTGGGGTGGTAAATACCAACGAAAACGAGCGGAGCACAGGCAGAGGCGTTAGTTGCAACCGATACCACTTATGGGAATGGGGGGGGGGGGTTGCAGGGTCGGTGGTTAGGGGAGCCCTTTCCACACTTGCACGCAAGGTGCAACAAGTCCCTTATCACCTCTTGCCTGATATAATAGACCGTAAGATAGGTATACGCGCTTCCTCACATACTGCATGAACGGCTACCCCCTGTTCACTCGGTTGGCTTGCTTTGGGTTGTAGAATGAACTATTCCCCCCCTACGACTTCTTAACTGATCATGAATGTAACCCCCCAACGCCCCCGCCCTCCCACCCCCCCCCCCCCAACACACACACACGCACACGCACACACAGCTCTGATGCAGCTGGAGTGGCCGGAGGAGCTGTTGGCACACACCGACGGCGCGGCGGTGGGTGACTGGGGGGTTGGTGGTTGGGGGATTGGAGCGGGGTGGAGCGGTGGAGGGGTGGAGGGGTGGAATGTCGAGGGGTGGAGGGGTGGAGGGGTGGAGGGGGTGGAGCGGTGGAGGGGTGGGGGCGATGGGGGTGGGGGTTAGGAGCAGGGGGTGCTGGGTAAATCGGCTCAGCCCAAGAAGGGTGGTGGACGCAGGGGTAGTTTGTTCCAGTCCCAAAGAAACCAGAACCGAAACCGGGGCTGGTGGGGGGCGGGGCATGGAGATGGCGAGGGGTGGGGTGGGGGGGTGCGTTGGTGGCGTGGGGTTTGTGTGGGGAGTTGCTGGGTGTGGTCGGGCCCGGAATCACCAGTTGTGGCAGGGGCAGCGGCGTGTGTGACCTACACTGCAACCCAACCTCTGCTTCGCCAGCCGCCCAATCCCACCCATCCCAACCGCCCCCTCCCGACTGCCCAACCACCAGGTGTGGGCGGAGCCCGCGAAACCCAAGCTGCCCGTGCTCACCCCCGGCGCCTCCAGCCGCGCCACTGGCACCGGCACCGGCGCCCATGGCCCCCACGGCTACCTACCCTCCGGGACCGGCATGTCGGTTGGGCCTGGGGCGCTGGTGCTGTCCCCCTCAACCCACAGCCGCAGCGGCCTGGGCGCATGGCTCAGCACCCACGGCGGCGGCGGCGGCGGTACGGCATTGTACGACGAAGATGATGACGAGGATGGCGGCGGCGGTACGGCAATGTACGGCACGCCTGAGGGCGGCGGCGGCGGCGGCGGGCGGTTGGCTGGGCTGACGCCGCCGACATCGCCGTTCCTGAGGGGCGCGATCAACGCCTTTACGAATGCGGCACGGAAATCGTTCCAGATCAATCCGCGGCCCTCCCTGTCCATCGACCGACCAACCGCCCACCTACAGCACTTCCAAAGGGCGGTGGCGCCGCCGCCGCCGCCACTGTCTAACCTCCGCAGCAGCGCTGGCTTCAGCGGTCCCGCCGGCGGCAGCGGCGGCAGCGGCAGCGCCCCCAAAGCAGCCGGCGGCGGCGGCGGCAGCGGCGACGCGGCGGCGGCGGCGGCAGTGGCGGCGCAAGAGCCGCCGGCGCGCCACTGGTCCTTCTCAGCCCGGCCCGCCTCGCCCACCCAGCCGCCCAACCAGCTCCGCGCCGCCGCCGCCGCCGCCGCCGCCGCCGCCAGCGTCGCCGCCGCCGGCCCGGCAGCGGCGGATGGCGCCGGGGGCGGCGGCGGCGGGGCCGCGGAGGGGGTGACGGCAGCGGCGGCGGAAGCCGCCGCCGCCGCCGCCGTCCAGTCGACCATCCCTGGTGGCGGCGCCGCCGCTGACGGCGAGTCGCCTGGAGGCGGCGCCGGCATCAATACAGAGCTGTTACTGCTGACGGCGCTCCACCTATCCACGGCTACGCTGGACGCGCCGTCGCCGCACCCGCACCCGCCCGAAATGCGGATGGCGTTTGGCTCGGCGGTTCCAGTCCAACCGCAGGCGGGCGAGGCACCCGCACCCGTGCCGGCCTTGGCGGCGGCGGCAGGTGGCGGCGGCGGCGGCGGTCTTTACTCGGGAGGCGGGCTGGCGGTAATGGCGTCAGCCGCAGTGGCGGCGCCACGCGTCCCGCCCACGCCTGCACAAGGCGGCGGCGGCGGCGGCGGAAGGTCGGGACCAGGGCCAGTGGCGGAAGGCCTGGACAGCCCCCGCGCCGCCGCCGCCGCCAACGCAGCAGCCGCCGTCGCCGCGGCCTTCAATGCCGGCGCCGCCAGGGGTTCCGGCAGCTTCCGCCGCGCTGGCAGCTCGCTGCCATCCCCGCCGCCGCCGCTGCATCGCGTAGATGAGGTGGGGCGTCACGAGTCCGAGTCTGAGGGCGGCGGTGGGGAGGGTGACGACGGTGACGACCTCAGTTCACGCTACAGCCCGAACGGCCTGCTGCCAATTCCCCACTCCGCCGCCGGCAGCAACGCCGGTGGTGGCGGCGGCGGCGGCGGCGGCCTGAATGATGGCAATGGCGACGGCGCTGGAGGCGCCGCCAGCGCCGCCGCCGAAATGGCGGCGGCGTTTGGCTCGCCTGGCCGTGGTGGCGCTGGCAACGGCGGCGGCGGCAGCGGCAGCGGCGGCTCCTTGATAGGTGGGACGACGCACGTACACCTGCAGGCGGCGCCCGCAGTACCGTCGTACGGGGCATCAGTCATCAGCAGCGATGTACGGCGCGTGCCGTCGCGGCTTGGGCAGCTGGCGGCTCTGGCGGAGGCGGGCGGCAGCGGTGGCGGCGGCGGCAGGCGCTCAGCCCAGGGCTATGTTTTTACCATCAGCCCAGCGGGCGGTGGGCTGGCGGCGGGGTTGGGTACGGCAGCTACGGCGACGGCGGCGGCGGCGGCGGTGAGCGGAAATGACCGCGGTGTGCGGGATGTGCTTCTGTCCGCCCTCGGCCCTGGCGGCGGCGGCGGCGGCGGCGGCGGCGGCGGCGGCGGCGGCGGCGGCGGCGGCGGCGGTGACGCGCAAGGGGAGGAATCGACATTCACTCGGGCGGGTACAGGTGAATTACTCAACCTGCTGACGGCGGTTGGCGGCGGTGGCATTGGCGGCGGCGGCGCCGTCAATGGCGGCAGCAGCAGCAGCAGCAGTGAAGCTGCACCAGCAGCAATGCCGCGGCCTAGCCCGCCTGCTTCCAGAGCCAGCGGCACTCACGCCCGCCCGCCGTCACCTCTGCCGCCATATGTGGCGGCGGCCGCAGCCGCCACCTCTGCGCCACTGGCGGCGGCGCTGGGCTCGCCTACACGACAGCTGGCGGCGGCGCCGGCTCCAGCATACTCACTCACATCGTCACCCTTCCACTCGCAGCGCGGTGGTCTGGTGGGGTCTGGTGGTCTGGGTGGCAGCTACTCCCCCTTGCGCCGTCACGTGCATGGCAGCGCGTCTGGTGGTCTGGTGGCAGTGCCGTCGGACGGACCACTGGCCGTGTCTGGTGAGCTGCAGATGAGTCATGTCACCGCCGCCACTGGCGGCGGCGGCGGCGGTGGCGCCGCCGCCAACAGCTCTGACTCTGGTGTGGGACGCTTGCGCTCTGCAACTCACCTCGGTTTTGGTTACACCGGACGTGCAGCAGCCGCCGCCGCCGCCAGGGGCGCCGAAGGCGGCGGCGGCGGTGGCGGCGCCGCCGACGCCAGCAGCTTGCTGTCGCCGCCGCCACCTGCGTTTTCCCACAACGGCATGTACGGCAGAGCGGGGCCAGCGGCGGCGGCGGCGGTTGGGAGCGGGCGGATGCAGGGTGCGGTTGCAAAGGTGGCGAGCAATCACAGCCTGGCGCGCATGAGGACGCAGGCAATGGAGGTGGTGCCTGTGGCTCCCGCAGCGGCTGAGGTGAGAGGAGCAGTTGTGGTTAGCAGTTAGAAGTTTTGGTTGCGTGAATCCGGTTTACAGTTTGTGGTTGGCGGGCCTAACATCTTAGAAGGGTCACTCGCAATGTAAAGGCACGCCCATAAATGCACGCCAGTAAACGCATGCCTGTAAACGCATGCCCGTAAACGCATGCCAATGGTTTACAGGTCCGAGAGACATGGCGGGAAATGCTCGCTAAAATGTGGCCTGTCGTCATGCCTGGAGCGGCGGCGGCAGCGGCAGCCACCAATGCCGGCGGTGGTGGTGGCGGCGGCGGTTACTGGCCCCGGCCCTCCTTTGCCGGTACTGGCGGTTGGCTGTTTGGTGGCGGCGGCGGCGGCGGCGGCATGGGCAGTGAGGCGGTATCTGGGGTGGTGGGCTACGACGCTTTGGTGGCGGCGGGCGGCAGCGGCGCAGGGGGTCCTGGTTTGGCAACCCACCATGAGAGGTCCTCACACTCACACAACCAGCACCAGCAGCAGAGGCCCTCTGATGTGGACCACGAAAACGAGAGCGGTGGCGGCATGGCGGCGGTTGGCAGCGGCGGCGGAATGCTGGCACTGCTGCAACGGCAGGCCAGTCACACTTTTGCCATGTCGGGCGGCCTAACGCCCAACCACCAACCGCCCAGCCCCCACACGGGGCACAGCCACCACCACCACCACCACCATTTGGGGGGTCTGCTGGCGGCAGTTGGCGGCGGCGGCGGCGCGAGCTCCAAGAACGCCAAGAGCAATGCGGTGCTACTGTTTCGAGGGTGGGTGCAGCAAAGGATTCAAACCGACCACATCTGTCGTTCCGAGGTTGGATATGATTGCGGTTGCGGTTGCGGGGGGGTGTGCTAGGCTGCAAGTTAACACACGCACACCAGCACACATCTCTATCTCTCCTTTACGCCCAACCCCCTTCCCACGGCCGCGCTCTCTCCTACGTCCCAACCACCACACCCTGCAACCCCTCAAATACACATACACACACGCGCGCACACACACACACACACACACACACACGCAACGTTTTCCTTGTGCTCTTTAACATACACACACACACACACACACACACACACACACACACACACACATAGGTTACATCCGTAAACCGTCGCTTTGCTGCATCGCATACACTGTCTTTGCGCAACGTTTTCCTTGTGCTCTTTAACACACACACACACACACACACACACATGTTCACGCACGTGCACACGCGCCCCCACAGGTTCCGAGTGCGCATGGGCCTCCACACGGGCATCCCGCTCACCACCGACGTCGCCTTCAACCACACCACCGGCCACATGGCATACAGCGGCGG
This sequence comes from Chlamydomonas reinhardtii, assembly GCF_000002595.2. NCBI lineage: Eukaryota > Viridiplantae > Chlorophyta > Chlorophyceae > Chlamydomonadales > Chlamydomonadaceae > Chlamydomonas > Chlamydomonas reinhardtii. The sequence goes on along the minus strand of NC_057018.1, from coordinate 145,487 downwards.
CCCGCTCAAGGTGAGGGCGGGGTGGGGAGGCAGGTGTACGGTTGTGGTTTCGGTTATGGTTATGAGACAGGCGGGGTTCAGTTATGACACAGGCGCCCATCGGTGGGAGGGAGGGGTCAGTTGGCCTAGGTGAGGGCGGGGGCTGTGTGGAGTGTGGGGAGCGGGGAGGGGATTGTAAGTACCAGCCCAAACTATAAGCCAAACCAAGCCAAACTAGCGGAGTACGGGGGGGGGTCAGGTTGGGCTGCAGGTGTCCGCAAGGAGCGGGGGCGGCTGGTAGTGCAGCTCTGTGGGTGGCAGCTGGCGGCGCCGGAACGGGGTAGGACTGGGGCGGGGACGGGTCGTTGCAGTCGGGGCCCGTGAATGCCCGTTTCGTCAACGGACACGCGGGGTCGCTTCTCGCTCCGGCTGGTGTGGACCCGCCGCCTGTCCACAACCCCCAGGCTTCATTCTAATTGACATGGTGCGCAGATGGGAAACCAGACAACCGCCCCGCGGTCGCCCCCCTCCCCCAATCCACCCAAAAATTTAACATCCCACCCCCACTTCACGGACAATGCGCCTGCTATACTAACCGTACTGTTCCTGGCTTCGCCTTTACTTTTTAAATATTCATGAATGCAACCCACACAGGTGGCCAAGGCGGTGGGCGACGGCGCGCCTGGCGGCGGCATCCTCCTGTCCAACACCACCTTCACCGCCCTGCACCCACACCTGGCCGAGCTGCCTGGGGAGGCGCAGGCGCTGTACTGCGGCGATGCACAGGTGTGTGCGCGTGTGTGTGCGTATGTGTGTGCGTGTGTGTGTGTGGGGGGGGGGGAGGTGGTGTGTGTGTGTGTGTGTGTGTGGTGGGGTAGTTCACTCCACTTAAATGAACCATTTCTGAAGGGGGCGGGGGGCGTGGGCCTTGGGGGAAAGGGGTGTTTGGGGTGCCTGTGATGTATCACTGTGATGTTGGGGCGTGCTGGGAAGTGCGGAACTCTAAAACACAAATCTGAATGGGTCCCGCATCCGATCCCCTTTCCCCTGGTCCCCCCCCCCAGATCGAGCTGCTCATTCGCGGCCTCTACATGCTGCTGTGCCGGGAGCTGCGGCCGCGCCTGGGGCACCTGCCGCCGCTGAGGAATCTCAAGATGCTGCAGGTGTGGGGGCGTTTTTCTTGGGGGGGGGGGGGCGTTTGGGATTACAAGTGTCCAACTAACGCGGGCGGCAGTAGGTCACTCTTTGTTGACTAGGGGCTGGGGGAGGGGTTGCAAGCTAGCGATAAATTGGAAGGCAAGCGATATTATTTATGGGGGGGAGGCTTTGAAAGGGTTTTGAGCACACGGGGGCAGTAGGAGCACACTTTATACGTGTGACATGCCACGTGCCTGAATCCCTCATGTCCCTTCACCTCTCCTTCCTCTCCCCCCTCTCCCCACACCCCTTCCCCAAATCCCCTCTACCCCCTCCCCACCACACACACAAAACGCAGCTTGGCAACCTGGAGGCGCCTGTGGGCTCTGTGGCGGTGACGTTCATGATGGTGGCGGGCGCCAGCAGGGCGGTGGCGGAGGTGGGGCAGCCGGCGGTGACGGCACTGGCGCAGTTCAAGGTGAGAGCCCGGGAAGGGGCGGAGCGCGCGTTGTGTGTAGGGCTGGGCCGCAGCTAGTCAATTAGTAGATGACACAGGTTTTTTTATAGGGTCGAGTAGTAATGTAGCAGTCAGGTCCACAGGAGAGCGCCATGTGTGCGGCGAGAGGCAGGGGCGGGCGGGCATGGTGCCGGGCGGGGTGCCTTCCAGCCCCACTCCCAAATCCTCTTATCATACCCTTTCCTCACCCCCTGCCGCTGTTTAAACATCCTTGCAACCCCCTTAGTTCGGGCTGGTATTTACAACCCCTTCTGTCGCCCCCTCCTCTCATCCCCTCCTCTCAACACCCCCGCATGCCACCCCACCCCCCTCCTCTCGCTTCCCCCTCCTCTCGCTTCCCCCTCCTTTCACCTCCTCCTCTCACCTCCTCTTATCCCCTCCCCTCAAAGGCGCTGGTCACTCGCGAGTGCTGTGTGTGCGGTGGCTATGTGGTGGAGGCCACTGACGGCCTGTGCCTGGCGGCTTTCAGTGAGCCGG
>NC_057018.1:126270-143277 GCF_000002595.2 Chlamydomonas reinhardtii | reverse complement strand
TGAGAAGCCTCAGTGGTGCAAGTATCCAGGGCCATTAAAGTCACATGCAGTATCCTGGGAGGCGGTGAGGGAGCAGTGGGGCAAGCAAAGTCAATGCTATGAGCGCAAATCTCATCACAGTCAGAGGGGGAGGGGGAGGCGGGGGATTGAAGGGTGAAGCGATAGAGACCGCGTTCAAACGCACGACAGCGGCTTGCGTGATGCACCTCACCGCACCCTCAGCCGTATACAGCACCTCCCCTCCCCTCCATAATCCCCCACACTCGCCCTCACACACTCGCCCTCACCTTCACACACCCCCGCCCCCGCCTCGGCCCTGCAGCTGCTGATGCACCACGACTGGAGCCGCGAGGTGCTGGCCTGCTCACACTTCCGGGAGGTACGAGAGATCCGGGATCCAGCCCCCGGATCAAGTACGGCCGCAGCCACTGGATCCAGATCGCCGTACGGATCCGGCGGACCTTATGGTGGGCCGCATCACGGCGGCCGTGGCAAGGCACAGGGCCCGGCGCGTCGCGGCGCCGCCGCCGCCGCCGCCAATGCTGGGGCCGGCGGCGGCCCGGTTTTAGTTGCCCGCGGGCCGCGGATCCGTACAGGCATTGCGGTTGGGCCGGTAACCGCCGATCCGTCAACCGCCACCGCGCGGCTGAGCTACCGGGGGCGGGTGATGAATCGCTCGGCACGCGTGGCGGCGGCGGCGGCGGACAACCAGGTAGGAGCGAGGGTACCGGGCTGGGGTTTTAGGGGTGGATGGGGGCCGCAGTCCATGCAAGTCGGAGAAAGCCCTGTGCCTCCGCTTGGCTTGTGCATTATTCATCCGCTTCTGCACATGCACTGCTATGAAGTTGAATGCGATCCGAATCAATGATATGACCCCAGCTACTGGAGCCAAACACTCCTGTTCGCTGCCTTTTCCCCCTGCCCTCTGTTCTGCCAGGTGCTGATGTCGGCGGGTGCCTGGCGTCGGGTGGTGGCAACCGCGGGCGTGCACGCCGTGGCGGAGCGGTGGCGGGCGGCAGCGGAGGCGCGGGAGGCGGAGCGGGAGCAGGAGCTGGCGGCAGCTGCTACAGCCGCGGCCGAGGCGGCTACAGCCTCCGGCAGCAGCAACCAGCGGCTGTACCTGCGCCAGGGCACGGGGGACATCTCCATGGCACCGGGGCTGTACGGCACGCCCGGAACAGGCGAGAATCTCGGGATCCAGATCCAACAGATCCAGCATGCCCATGTGGCTGATGCATCGCATCTGGATCCAGCCTTGGCATCTGCCTTTGGATCCGGGATCCTGGGCGGCCCGAGCGGCGCCCAGGTGTCTATGGGAACGCCGTTTGGCACCGCCGCCGCGCTTTCCGCCACCTCTGTCTGCCCCAGCCCCGGTGGTGGCGGCAGTGGTGGCGCAACCACACCCGTACACTCTGCTGCTACCAGGCCGGCGGCGGCAGCGGCGGCGGCAGCGGCTGCTCTGTATGACATTGGCAGCAGTGGTGGCGGTGGCAGTGGCCGCCGTGTGATAAACGGCCCTGCGTCGGCTTCCCTATCAGTGGCGGCGGCGGTTGGGAGTCCGGTGGCGGCAACTGCGGCTGGATCCTTCTCATCCACATCAGCACTGGCGCGCGCTGCCACCCACCACGCTGGAACTCTGGCACCCCTTGGCGCGACTGCCACTGGCGCAACGGGCGTTGGCGCAGCTGCTACAGCCGGTGGCGGCGGTGGTGGCGGCGTGGGCGGCAGTAGCAGTAGTAGCACGGCAAACCAGCTGCATGCAGCGGCTGAGGCGCTGCTGACGTCAGCTGCAGCGGCGGGCGGACTCGACGGTGGTGAGGAAGTTGAAGAGCTCATTGCGGCGGCGGCGGCGGTTGCCTCCAAGCTGCCTGCTCTTCCTGGAACGCCACAGGCGGGCGGGGCCGGCGGCGCCGCCACCGGTTTTGGCGGCATGGCGGGCATGGCTAATCGGCCGCTTGCTAAAACCGCCCCATCACTCATGCCGGTTTTAGTGGGCGTCAGTGTGGGCAACCACACCCTCAAGGGCGTGGCCGAGCCACAGGAGCTCTTCGAGCTACGGGTGGAGCTACTGCCGCCCGCCACTGCTACTGCCACTGCTACTGCCACCGCTACTGCCACTGCCAAGGCTGCTGCTGCTACAGCCAGCCCGGCCGCAGTGTCAGCCGGCGGCAAGACAATGGCCGCTCGTGTCACCACAGCCGTTAACTCCAACCTGTACGACACGTCGGCAGCCCCCACCCCCGGCGGCGCCACGGACACGGGCGCCTCCACGCCCCGTGGCCCGACCTCGGGGCCTGCCAGCCGCTCTCCCTCCTTCCTCCATCCCCGCCCCCAGCCCTCCACCGCCGCCGCCCCCACTGCTACAGCCGCCGCCGGCTCCTCGCCACTCGGCTACAGCCACAGCTACAGCCAGCAGCAGCCGCCACAGCATCACTACCGCCTGAATCCACCGCCGTCGCCACTCGCCTACTCGTATTCTGGCTCCTTCTCCCACGCAGCTGCTACAGGCGTGGCCGCCGCTACAGCCGCCGGCTCCTTCTCCCGCGCAGCCCAGCTGCAGCCTCTCTCCGCCTCTGCTTCGCAGCAGCAGCAGCAGCAGCCCCTGGCGCTGTCGCTGTCACAGTTGCACCGCCCCTCCTCCAGCGCGCTCCAGCCGCTGGTGCCCCCAAGCAGCCGCAGACAAATCGCACCGCTCTCGCCAAGCGGCTTCATCGCAGCCGCCCAGGATGCAGCGGCGGCGGCGCCGCCGCCGCTGCCCGCCTCTCCTTCGGGCTCGGCGTCCGTGGCGGCGATGGCGGCGGCGGCGCTGCAGCTCAGCCGGCTGCAGCACGCCTCCACCACTTCCTACCCCCACCAGCACCCCCACCCCCACCCCCACCATCCCCTGCTGGCCGGGCAAGAGCTCCTCCACATGGGCTCCTCCGGCTTCCGACCCGGCAGCGGCGTGGGTCTGGGGGGAATGATGGGGTCGGGGTTGGGGCTGGGAGGTCCCAGCAGCGGCAATTTCGGGCCGTACGGGCACCTGTACGGGCATGGGCACGGGCTGGGGGGCCCGCCCTCCGCTGGCGCGCTCGTCCTCGGTTCCACGCCCTCCTTCTCAGCCGCCGCCGCCACCGCCGCCAGCCTGGTGCAGTGGCAGAACCCCGCGGCGTCGGCTAGCCAGCTGGGCTCGCCTTCAACACGCGCGCCGCCACGGGCTGGCGGCGGCGGCGGCGGCGGGTGCGGCGGCAGCGGCGCGGCGGCGGATGCCGCCGCCGCGGCGTTGGCGTCTAGCGGCGGGGGTAGTGGCACCGTGGCGAGTGGCGGCGCCTTTGACGCATCGCTGTTTGCTATCCCGGTGGCATCCGGATCCATCCCCATCGCGCCCGCCGCCGCCGCCTTTGCTGCCGTGGCGGCGGCGACGGGCGCCGCCGGCGGTGTTGGCGCCGCAAGCATCGCCGGCGCGGTGCCTGCGGCGGTGAGTAGGCAGGCCACGGGCTGCGGTGACGCCAGCGGCAGCGGCAGCGGCCGCAGCCGTCCCTTCCGGTTGCAGCTGTCGCCGCTGCAGCTGCAGTCAGGCCAGCTGGTGCCGGCGGCGGGGTTGTCGGGCGGTTTGGAAAGCGGCTTGGACGGCTCGGCGGCGGCGGCGCCGGCACCGCTGCCCTCTGCTCGTAGCCCCGCCGCCCTGCGGGCCACCTCGCCACATGAGGCCGCGGTACTTGCGGCGTCGGTTGCGGCCGCAGTTGCAGTCGGTGACGGGGGTGACGGAGGTGACGGGGGTGATGAGGGGGAGGCGCCGCCGCCGCCGCCGCCACGGGCCCTGGCGGGCGACGCGCTGCTTGAGGCGCTGGCGGCGGCGGCGTCAGAGGAGGACGCCCGCGGCCCTGGCGGCGACACCGAGCCAGCCGGTGCCGGCGCCGACACTGGTTCGGTGGAGGCGGAGGCGGAGGCGGAGGCGGAGGCGGAGGCGGAGGCGGAGGCGGAGGCGGAGGCGGAGGCGGAGGCGGAGGTGGAGGTGGAGGTGGAGGTGGAGGTGGAGGCGGAGGCGGAGGCGGAGGCGGAGGCGGAGGTGGAGGTGGAGGTGGAGGTGGAGGTGGAGGCGGAGGCGGAGGCGGAGGCGCGCACACCGGCACCGGCGCAGGCGCAGGCGCAGGGTTGCGAGGACGAAGAAATGGTGGTGGTTGCCTGAGTCGGAGGGAGGCGGAGAGGAAGGAGGGGACAAAGGATCAGACAGCGGGAGCGGGCGTTGACAGTTCGGTGCGCTCTGGGTCGTTTGGGGGGGCACGGAACGAGCGCACGATGTGAGATGCACAGACTGGGCTCTTGCGACCATTACCAATACTGCTGAGGAGTACCGTACCGTCAGGTGGTGAAGCATTGGTTTCCCTCATGGAGTCAAGAAACATGGTTCCTGGGAACGGATGGAGGGGATGGAGAGAAACATGAACTGCTGCTTCGGGAGCCCTTTTGGGCAAATTGGTCGGCCTGGTTTGGGAGCCTTTGGGGCTGAACAAGTTGGCTGAACCATTTGGCGGAACATACAACGCAATTTTGTAGTTTTCCAGCAAAGGGGCGCGCGGATAGAGACAGATTGGGGGTGCACGGTAGGCCACGCCACCGTTTTTTGAGTCTTGGAAGTATGGGCCGCGCACAATGGGCCGCGATGCCGTGTTGTTGAGTCTTTAAGTATTTGCGGCGGCCAGGGGGGGCCATAGGGACGACAGGCGCAGTCCGGACTTGATCCAAAATTGGCGTGCATCCCGGTCAAGATCCCGGTCGGCGCGCGAGAGATTTTGCGAAACCCCACGTTGCTTGGGCGTCATTCATGGGAGGGCGCACAGCACACAGCGCACAGTGTAGCGTCGACCGAATTACTCATGTGGCGCAAAATGCGCCGGGGCCAAAATTAAGAAGGCTTCCGCATTGCAATGTTAGACGCGATACAAGGAGGACTGGTCCAACGGTATGGGGGGCCGTGCCCAGATCTTCAACTTCTTGAATGTGGCTGTGGTGGATTTGCTTTGCGTGGTTCGATTTAAAACTTGGTGCTGGTGACGGGACACAATGCGGGGAAGGCGATGGGGTGGTGAGGGGCGAGGGGGCTACTCGCATGGCTAGGTGTCTGGCTTGGGTGCTGGTTAAATGTGGTTGCGTGCACCATTCCCGGTCAGCTGACATGCGCCATCACCGTTCTGGTATACTCCGCTACCGGGCACATCCTTATCGTCCGGATACGGTGCCAAGCAGCAGGCGATCCCGTATGGCCACTGAGTCCCTTAATTCCCGTTGCGCACCAGGGTGATCAATCCTAGCCGCTGACGGGGACGACCAGGTTCGTGTTATAACACTTGCCGGCAGCTGCTGCGGGGCCTAGGCAGATTGACGCAGACTTACGGGGCACGTCATGCTCCCGTTTGAGAGAGGCGGCGGAGTAAGGGACAGAGGCATGCCAGGCTCGTGGGTTGGGTATGAGTTGATACAGAGTGATAGTCATTCTGCTAGCTTGCGCTGGCGGCAACTCAACCAGCGAGCCAGGTCGCGGTTGAGTGCTATAAACCCCCCGGCAAGGCCCATGCAGCCCGCCATGCAGGGGATGACAAACCATCAGTAACACCGGCACACGGGCACAGGCTTCTAGCGGCACGCCCCGTCACGCCCCGGGGGCCTAGGTAGTTGCGCCGTGCCGCACACACGATATCACCCGACACAGCGAACAGAGACACGAGGATCCGGGACAGGACAAGCAACGGCCAGAGGGTCAGGCGAGTGTGCGGTTGTGCAGGGTTTGTGCGCGGCCCAGGGCTTGAGCGGGCGCGACCCTGAGCGGGTGTAGGAACACTGTGAAGCGCTCGGCAACGATCCTCGACGTTTGCTCCTTCCTTAATTGATTCCTGATATCGCTGGCATTTCGCAGCTCGTGCTACCTGCTGGCCGGGAAAGAATCGCAGGCTGGGATGGCACGTCCACTCGTCCAGTCGTCCACAATGGCTTATGGAGACCGTACGTGAATGCTGAGACACGGAAGGGTGGTCCGACTGCCCAGATTGCCCAGACTGCCCAGATTGATGGGTAGCCACGAGGGGCCTGCTGGCGCAGCTCACGAGCACGTGCGAGTACGTACGTACAGACCTGAGCCCCGGGCCCGCTTCGCCCCTGCGCTCGCCTGCTAGGCGCCCCTAGGCCCCCCCCCTTTGTCCAGCTGCCCACCGCCCACGCCGCTCCGCCTTCCGCGTGTTTTGTTCGACAGGTCAAACGGGCAGGACGGAAGGTGGAACCACCGCCCGGCGTCCACACGGAAGGAACTCCCGCCCCAGGCATACCGTCTTCAGCCACCATGTGACCATGTTACACAGTGTGCAGCTTATTCTCCGCCTCCCTTCCTCCTGCATTGTTAAGCTTGCAATGCAAAGTCTTCCTATTAGGAAAGAGGATCACGTCACGTCAACACGTCCTAGCGGGCTTAGCCCCACGCCCGTGCCCACGCCCTAGCAGGGGAGCCAGTGCCGGTATCTTGTAGATGGCTCTAGGCCCCCGGCGTCTACACAGCGTAGATGACCCCTCCCGCGCCATCTACGCCCAGAAAAGTTTCCCTAACATCTACGCTCCCTGTCTAAGATACCGCCAAATCCGCCCAAAGCGTCTACACTCCGTAGATGCGCGGCCCCAACCCCCAAAATGTCTCCGCCTTCGGCGGATTTGGGGCAAATTTCTACAGCGTACTGAGGGGAGCACTGAGGGGAGCCCTGCGCCCCAGCCCGCCGCCCAAAACTCAACACGCCTGGCCCACCTACCCGAGGCCCACCCCAGTCCCCTCCTGCACTAAGGCTCTCACATGGTGCTTGGCTGTGCCCGTGTGAGGCGGGCGTTTCGATAATTGATGTCGGTCGCGCAAAACCCAGTCGACTAGAGTCGACAGTACAACCAAGTACAACTCCAGCGTGGCCGTGGCTCCCCAGCAGCTCGTCCGTCCGCGCATGCGTAAAACCGCGATGGCGCGCATCCATTCCCAGCACCTGATATGTTTTGCGCTGGCGCCAGGAGATGAGGAAACGTTTAGGCGATGATGATGGTGGCACGCCGCAACGCGATGAGTCGATGACTGACCTGCGCGCCCTTTTTTTAAGCGAGCTCTGTAGTTCTGCCCAAGGCGAAGAGTGTTGAGCGCGGGTGACTCCATGCTTTTGTTTACAACTAGGTGCTGTGGCACTCCTTGAGATAGTCTCGACTCGTTTCAATGATGACTTGCCAGAACCACACGCCAAGCGCGACACGTAGCAAGCATCTGAGTATCATGCATGGCTGCAGTAGCAACACAACGGCACGAGTTATCGACGGGGTCTGCGCACGCGACCATGACTTTATCCCGGTATAAGCGGCCATCCCCTCGCTGAAAGAGTGCTGGACAAGGTTAAGATGCCTTGTTTTGGCTGCTTTAAGTCCACGCATGCTGGACTCAGCGCTGGCGCTGGGCATAACCAGCAGCGCGCCAGTACCCAGGTTGATGAGGCAACAGCGAAGAAGAAATTTGCTTCGAGCAGCATTCCAAGCTTGCTAAGCAAGGCCACTACTGGCGCGCAAGAGAGCAGGGCGGCATCGGGAGTGGGCGAAACGGCGAACAGCTCCTCGCCGTTCAGCACTGCGCAACAGCTTGGTGACTCGGAGCATGGCGCAGCTTTCTCTGGAGCCGACGCCCAGTCTCCCAGCCATGCGGCGACTGCGGCCGGTCCCGATGGCCAGCACGCGACATCGGTGGCCTTGCTGCCCCGGGGCGGCACCACCATGGCGACCGCCGGCGCCTATTCCGCCTCAGCTGCCACCACCTCCCACTCGCAACCCTACACCCAGGGCACCAGCCAGCTGGCAGCGGCCTCCACCGGGGCCGGCTCCACAGCGACCACAACCATGCAGCTGCGAGCCGGCCACTCCACCGCCGGCACCACAGCCACCACCGCCCCCAGCCGCCTCGGCAGCAGCCCGTTCAACGCCGCCCAAGTGGTCTACGCATTCAAGCCTCCTCAGGGGGCAGCAGGCTCCGCGGCCCCGGCGCAGCCCCCCTCCCCCTCCCCCGGCCCCCCGCCGGCATCTGCCTCCATGATCTCTATCTCCGCCTCGGGCATCCCTCCCCACCTCCTCAACAGCGCCGGCACAGTCCTGGGGCTCGGCACTGGCTCGCAAGCCCCCGAGGTGACGGCTCGGCTGCCGCTCTCCCCCGCCGGCGGCGGGGGCTCCAATGCGCCGCCACCGGTGCCGCCCGGCGTGCTGCTTGCCTCGGAAGCCTCCACGGTACGACTCATGGAGTACCTCGGCGGCACAGGAGGAGATGGCCTTGGCGGCGGCGGCGGCGGTGGCGGCGGCGGCTCCGCCGCTGACGCCACCGTCGGCCTGCTGACCACCACACATGCCAGCAGCATCTCCGTGCGACCCTCCATCGGCGTGGCCTCGGTGGTGGGCGGCGGCGGCGGCGGCGGCGGCGGCGGCGGCGGACTGGCAGCAGCAGCGCCCTTTGTGCCGCCTGCGGCGGGTGCGGGGGCTGTTGCAGCGGCCCGGTCAAGGCTGGGCGTGGGAGGAGGCGGAGGCGGGTTCTCGCTGTTTGGCGCGTTGAAGCAGTTTACCGAGGTGAGGGTCTTGGGGTGGGTGTGGGGGGAGGGGGGTTGCAAGGATGTTTGGAATAGCGGTACAGGATGCACTGAAGACTGCAGACGAAGTCGTTACCACATGAACGGCCGTCCGGGCGGCCGCGCTCCAGCTCGTTGTCCCTCCGTGAAGCTGACAGTACCCAGTTTAACTAATAAAAACGTGGGCGCATGTGGCGCGTAAAGCTGGAGACACTCGGTACCGCAAATGAAACTGTGGGGGTGGGGGGGGTGGCTGGGGTGGGGTGAGGGCTGACAGGAGGGTAGAGCGGGTGAGCTACTGCGGGGCGGGGGGCTGGGGCTCGGGCTGGAAGGGTGGGCTTGGGCTTGGGCTGGGGCCAGAAGGCAGGGTTCTGGGGTCTGGGGGTTTGAGGGCCAATGGGGATGAAGGGGTGGGTGGTTTGGGGGTACGGGTCACGGGGAGATGTTGCCGCGCCACCGCCACAGGGCCTCACGCCGCAGTCCCCACCGCGCGCCGCGAGCTCCCCGCACACGCCCCCCCCCGTCATGCTTATGCATGAATGTAACCCTCCCCAGTCGCGCCCCGCCCCTGCCCCGACCGCTCACACCCGCCCCTCCCTCCCTCTCCTCGCCTCAGGGCCTGTCCCCCGACGGCGCCGGCGGCGGCGCCGCCCGGCGGCCCAGCCTGGGGCCCGGCGGCGCCGCGGTGCCGCCGGCCCTGGCGGCGGCGGGCAGCAGCAACGCCTCGGAGGTGTTTGGCGGCTTTGGCCTGGCGGCGGCAGGCTCCAGCGCGGGGCGGGAGCCGCCCACCGCCACCCTGCACCGCGTGCCACAGCCCCACCACGGCCACCTCCACGGCCGCAGCAACCTGCGCCGGCAGGGCAACAGCGGCGGCAGCGATGCCGCAGGGCCGGCGGGCGGCGGCGGTGGCGGCGGCGGCGCGGCGGCGGCGCGGCGTAGTGGTGCCGGTGGTGCTGATGGCGGCGGCGGCGGCGGCGCTGTGGCGTGGCCGCCGACGCTGCAGCTGCAGCTGATGACGAGTGGCGGCGGCGAGGGCGCGTACGGCAGTGAGACGGCGCTGGCGGCGGCGGCGGGTCTGGTCATTGGCGGCCAGACCACCAACTCCAGCGGCGTCAACGCCATTGCGGTGGCGGCGGCGGCGGCGGCGGCGGCGGCGGGCGCTGGCGGCGCGGGTGCCGGGCACGTGCGTGGCGGGCGGGCCGGGGCGGCGGCGGGCGGGCTTGCGAGATTGCCGTCGGCGGCTCTGACGGATGTGGGGGTGGAGAGCCTGGGCAGCAGCGGCTCGCTGGCGCAACACGCGGGAGCTGTGGCGGCGGCGGCTGGTGGCGGTGGCGGCGGCGGCGGCGGTGGCGGCGGCGGTGGCGGAGGCGGCGGTCGGGCCGCCTCTGCGTCGGCGGGCCGGGCGGCGGGCGCGGCGGCGGCGCTGCGCATCGGGGCGGCTGGTGGCGGCGGCGGCGGCGGCGGCACTGGTGCCGGGTACGGCTTCCAGTCGGAGGCGATGTCGTTTGATGGGATGGCTACCTTGTTCAGCGGCGCCTCGGCCCTCTTCACGCTTGAGGGAGCCGCCGGCTACGCCGGCGGCGGCGGCGCCGGCAGTGACACTGACACCGCAAGCAACGCTGGCGGCGGTTACGGCGTATACGGAAGTTACGGCGGCGGCGGCGCCGGGCTCAGCGGGACAGGCTTTCTGCTGTCTGGCGGCGGCTTGGCGGCCGGCGGCGGTGGCGCCGGCGGCCGGCAACACCAGGGCCAGGGCCACGCCCGGGCTGGCGGCGGCGGCGGCGGCGGGCGGCGGCGCGGCGGCGCTGAGCGGCGGGAGTTTGCGGCGGCGGCGCGGCAGCTGGGCGCGGTGCTGGGCGACGTCCAGATTGTGGCGGTGCTGGGCGCGGGTGCGCATGGCAAGGTGTACAAGGTGAGGGGGTGGTGGTGGGGCTATACGGGTGTAGCCATCATTGGAGGACGGGGGAGGGAGGAAAGGAAGGAGGCTGGGGGTTTCCGGGGGGGGGGGGTTGTAAAACCCAGCCCAAACTAAACCAAAACCAACGGAAACGAGTGGAGCATAGGCAGAGGCGTTAGTTGCAAGCGATAATACTTATGGGATGGGGGCCGAGGCGTCGTGAAGCAGCAGCGCGAGCGGCGCCGGCGACAAGTAGTCGCCGCCCGGGCTCGGTGGCGCGCGGTGGGGATGGGGGGCGAGAGTTGGGGGGCGTGGGGTGAGGTGGGACAGGGCTGCAGGAGGCGGGGTACAGCTGGGCTGTGTGCTCCGTGTCTCAGGCCGGGGCTAGGGGTTGAGCAGGTGGCTGTGGCTGTGGCTGTGGTGGTGCTTTGTGAATGGCTGGATGGGCATGCACGATGGGCATGGGAGCTACTGGTCGGATGCGTGGGATCAGCAGATTCGTGCCGTACCGTCTGGTTACCGTTACTGTTGCCGTAACTTGTAACTGTGCGGCTCCAACCTCCGCACACCGCAGGGCGTCCTGGGCGACCGCTTTGTGGCGGTCAAGGTGATCCACCACGAAACAGAGGTGGTCATCGGCGGCGGCCGCGGCGGCGGCGGCGGCAGCATGACTAATGCGTTGGGGCTGGGGCCGCTGGGGATCAGTAACATGAGTCATGGCGGCGGCGGCAGCGGTGGACACACAGGGCTGCTTTCGCCGTCTTTAAGCCTGACGAGCGGGCAGGGCGCCTACCCCGGCGGCGGCGGCGGTTATGGTGGCGGTTATGGTGGCGGTTACGGCGGCAGTGGAAGTGTGTACGGCGGCGGCGGAAGTGTGTACGGCGGGGCTGGCGGCGGGTTGCGCCCTGTGGTCGACAGCAGCAGCCAGCTTATCGGCAACAGCGGCGGCGGCCTGGCAGGCCTGCTGACCGCCGCCGTCAACATCAGCGGCGGCGCCCCAGGCAGTAGTTTGACCGACGAGCCGCCGCCGCCGCCGCCGCCGCCGGCAGCAGCTGGCGCGCCATTGTTGCCGCTGCCTGGGCATGACGGCGGCGGCGGCGGCGCCGCCGCCGCCGCTGGCGGCGCGGCGCTGACGCCGGCGGCGGCGGCGGCCTTGGATGGCGTGGTTTCCGCTGGGCACGCCGCCGCCGCCGCCGCCGGCCACCACCAGCAGCTTCAGCACCACCCCACCGCCGCCAGCGCAATGGCTAGCGGCGCCACCGCCGGCGGCGGCGCCCACACGCCCATGATCGCCAGCGGCGCCAGCGGGTACGGCACGCCCATGCTCGGCCCCACGGCGCCGGCGACGTTCTCAGGGCCTGCAGGCGGCGGCGGCGGCGGCGGCGGCGGCGGCGGCGGCGTCAGCAGCCCCCCGCCGCCGCCGGCAGGCGCCGCGCGGGCGGCGCTGGTGGCGGCGGCGGCGGCAGTGGCCGTGGCGGCGGAGGCGGTGGACGCCGTTACTGGCGATGACGACAGCGCCACGGCCGCCGTTGCGGCCGCCGCCACTGCCGCGATGCCAGAGCCCGCGTCGGTCTCCCCGGCCGCGGCCCCGCAGTACCCACTGCACTACCAGCGCGCCGGCTCCTCCAACCTGCACCCGCTCTTCATTCCCGGAGGAGAAGGGGCGGATCCCGCAGAAGCAGGAGCAGCGCCGGTGCCAGCCGGCGGCGGAGCCGCCGGTGACGGCGCAGCCGCAGGCGGCGGCGGAGCCGCCGCCGCCGCCGGAGGCGGCGGCGCCGGAGGCGCCGGAGGCGGCGCAGCCGCCACCACCACCTCCGGCGGCATGTGGAACGGGCTGCCTACGCTGACGCTGCCGGGTCTGCCTGCGCCGGTGGTGATGCCGCACAAGCACATGCTGGAGGGGCTCATCTCTGCCTCCGCCGCGCACCCCAACATCGTGGAGACCTACCGCATCGTCACGCAGCTGCTCTCGGCGCCCGGCCTGCCCGCCTTCGTCGTGACCCGTGGGGCGCCGGCGGCGGGCGCCGGCGGCGAGGCCGCCGCCGCGGCGGCCGCGGCCGCGGCGGCGGCGGCGGTGGTGGCTGGTGCGAGCGGCGGCGGCAGCGAGGAGGCGGCGGACCCGGTGCCGCTGTGGGAGACCACGACGATCTCCGCGGCGGCGCTGCTGGGCTTGGCTGGCGGCAGCAGCTCTGGCAGCGCCGCTGCCGCTGGAGGCGGGGTCGCGGCGCCGGCGTCAGGGCAGCCGCCGCCGCCGCCGCAGCAGCAGCAGCACCTGCAGCACCCGCAGCACCAGCACCCGCAACAGCCGCTATCTGCGCTACCGCCGGGCCTGCGCGTCAGCTTGACGGGGCGGCGGCCGCGGCTGCAGCGCGCCAGTAGCCTGGGGCCGCACCGACACGACTGGGAGGGGGGCAACAGCCCGACTGGCGGCGGCGGAGGCGGAGGAGGAGGCGGAGGAGGCGGAGGCGGGTACGCTCTTGTGGGCGGCGGCGGCGGCGGCGGCAGTGGCAGCGGCATGTCTGGCGGCGTGCCAGCCGCCAGTGTTGTTGATGCGGTGCACGGCGGTGGTGGTTTGCCTGGGGGCGGCGGCGGCGGCGGCGGCGGCGGCGGCGGCGCAGACGCCGCCATTGGCGCCGGGCCTGGTCCCGGCGTCGGCCGCCTGCCTGCCCTGTCGGCGGGCCAGCACCCGCTGTCGCTGACGGCGCTGGGGCCGCTGCTGATGCAAGCCCCGGCGGCGGCGGCGGCGGTGGCGGCGGCGGCGGCGGGGCCGGCCCCCGTCAGTCCGCTGCGGGGGCCCCGCCGGATGGAGGTCTACGCAGCCGGCCCCTCCGCGGCGGCGGCGGCGGCCGCGGCGGCGGCGGTGCAGCTGACGGCGGCGGCGCTGGGCAGCGCCACAGCCGACCGCAGCGGCGGCTCCAGCGGCCCCATGTGGCAGTCCGCGCTGAGCGGCTCTGCTTACACACGCCGGAGCACGGACGTCGCCAGCGTGCGGCCCGCGGCATTGCTGTCAGGGCCCGCTCCGCCGCGCCCGCAGGTTGTGGTGGCGGCGGCGCCGGCGCCGCTGTCGGCGTCAGCGGCACAGGCGGAGGGGGCGCCGCCGGCGCAGGGCGAAGCGGCGGGCGCGCCGCGGCGGCGTCCGCGTCAGGCGGCGCGTCAGGCCTATCTCCAAGCGGCCGAGCCGCGTGTGCTCGAGTACCTGTCATCGCTGCCGCCTCCGCCTGGGGCAACAGCAGCTGCGGCCGCCGCAGATGAGCTGCCCGCTGTCGCCGCCGCCGCCGCCGCCGCCGCCGCCGCCGCAGATGAGGATGAGCTGCAGGGAGCGGCTGAGCTGGCGGCGCGATGGAATGGCGATGCTGCCGTTGCCGCCGCCGCTGGCGCGGGGCAGCCCTTTCCTGGGGAGGAAACCGTTGCCGCGGCCACCAGCGCTGCTGCTGCTGCCAGTGGTGGCGACGCATCCGGGATTGCTAACGCCAGTGCTGATGTCAATGCGGCTGCCCATGCGGGTGCGAATGCGGATGCCGTGACTGACTCATTCTTCGTACGGCCAGAGGAGGACCTATTACTAACGAGCACGTCAGCTGGCGGGTGCGTCGCTGCGGCCGCCGCCGCTGCCGTTGCTGCTAGTGCTTCTGCCGATGGTGGCGGCGGCGGCGGCGGCGGCGGCGGCTTGCAGCCGCCCCGACACGGATCTGCTACAGCCACCCACAGCACGTTCGGGCTTGGCAGTAGCAATGATGGCGAGGCGGGGCACGGCAGTGTTAGTCTGATCAACACAGCCGCAGCGGCGCTGGGTGGCGGTGGTGGCAGCAACGCCGGTCATGGCGGCGCGGCGGCGGTGGCGCCGCCGGCGGCCAGCTCATTGGCCCTGTCATTTGGTGAGATGGGGCGCGGGCTGTCGGCGGCGGTGGCCGCTAGAGTGGCGGCGGCGGCGGCGGCGGCGGCGTTGGAAGGGCGTGAGGCCCTGGATGTCGGTCTGCAGGACGATGCCAATGCCCCTGCCAATGCCGCTGCGACCCTCACCGCTGCCACAGCGGCAGCCGTCGTCAGCACCCCCGTTGCAACGGAGCTGCGTGCCGGGACAGGAGGCAAAGTTAGCGGCGACAGCGCTGCGCCGCCACCACTGCGCCGGCCGCCAGCAAAGGACGAGGCTAGCGGCGAGACAGACGGGATCCAGAACCCGGATTCAGCAGAGCTTATTTTGGATTTGCTGGGTGCGCAGGCGGCCGCGCAGCGCAGCCTGAGCTTCCGTGCTAGGCACCCGCAGCACGCGCAGCACCCGCAGCAGCAGCAGCACCCGCAGCAGCAGCAGGGGGCGTCAGTGGCCGCGTCCGCAACAGCTGTGGCGGCGGCGGTGGCGGACAGCGAAGACGCGGCGGCGGGCCTGGCGGCAGTGCTGGCGCCGCCGACAATGGCAGCAGCCGTCTGCAGCCCTGGCGGCGCCGCCAGTAGCACAAGTCACAGCCACAGCCACAGTCACAGCACGGGTGTGGGCGCGCACAGCACGGCCGGGGCCAGCACGGAGCCTAGTCTGGCACTGCCTGCCCCGCTACAGCCGCTGCCACCGATGCCACCGATGCCACCGATGCCGGCCGCAAGTGGCGGCGCTGGCGGCGGTGCTGGTATTACTGGTGGCGGCAGCGGCAGCGGCGGCGGCGGCGGCCATAACCCGGCTGCCAGTTGGCAGCTGCCCACCATTGATGAGCTAAAACCGGGGGTTGACGGTGGCGACCTAGCCGCCAGTGGCGGCAGAGGCGGCGGCGGCGGCGGCGGCGGCCCAGTGGCGGGCTCCACGTCACCCAGCCCGTTGACACGAAGCAGTACGGCAGGCAGCGCACGTGGCTCGTCCCAACTGAATCGTACGGGCTCAGGTCATTCTGCTAATGACGCCGCCGCCATTGCCGCCAACGGAATGTTCCTGGGTACGGGCACGGGTACGGCACTGTCGGCGATCCGGTCGGATCGCGACCGCCCGTCTAACAGCAGCGGCAGCCAGAATGTACGAGTGCTGCTCGGGAGCGCCGGCGGCATTTTGAATACCGGTGGTGGCGGCGGTTACGTAATGGTTGGCGGGCAGTTGATGCCGAGCGATCTGCAGTACGACAAGCTGTCGTGGAGTAACGCCACTGGCACCTCGGCCTCAACCAACCTCTTACTGAACAGCGGCTTCACGGCACTGCTGACGTCGCTAACCACCGCCGGCGGCTCCAATCAGGGCGGTGGCGGCGGCGGCGGCGGCGGAAGGCGGGATAGCGCGCAGGGCCAGGGCTTGGGTAACGCACGGGTGAGTCCGGGTGTGCCTTGCGGCTGTGAAGGGTCTTTGGCAGATGCGAACATGTCTCCTGTTATGCTGCAGCAGAAGGTCTGGGTTTAGGTTTGTTTCAGGAGATACGTGCGTCTGTTTGCCCGCACTCACGCTGCCCCCCATGGGCAACAACGCGCCTGCTATGCTACGGTCCGTTGCTACGTCTTCACTTTCTTAAATAAACATGAATGTAACCCTCCCCCCCTCCCTTCCCGTATCCTACGCCCCACAGCGCACCACCAACACATACGCAAGCAGCAACGCCGACCCCTCCCTCTCCACCATCCCCAACCACACCGGCGGCAGCCGCCAAGGCGCCGCCACCGCCGCCCCCGCCTCCGCCGCCAGCCCGCCGCCAGCCCACCAAATGACTCGCGGCAAGTCCTCAATAGGCCCCCTGGCGCAAGGTGGCGGCGGCGCCGACGTAGCGCCGTACGGCGGCGCGTACGGCGGCGGCGGCGTTTCGAATCTGGGTATGGATCCGCCCGACATGCGTGCCGTACTTGCCGGCAAGATGAGCCGCTCTTTCACAGACGCCCGCTCCTCCCGGTCGAGGCGTAGCCTGCTCGCCAGCGCCACCGCCGCCGCGGCAGCCGCATCGGCGGCGGCGGCCGCCGCCTCGGCAGCTGGTGGCGGCGGCGGCGGTGGCGGCGCCCCGGGCTCGCCTTGGTCACGGAGCACAGCGGCTGCCGCCGGCAGGCCCGGTGGCGGCGGCGGCGGCGCCGCCAACACGACCATAGGCGGCGGGAGCACGAGCACCACTTTTGGCGGCGGTGGCGGCGGCGGCGGCGGCGGGCACCAGCACTCTCACCACCACCACCCTCACCACCACCACCACCCTCACCAGCAGCAGCTGGTTATCCGGGAGAAGTGGCAGGTGCTGATTGTACAGGAGCTGTGCATCCGCGGCTGTCTCAAGGACGCCATCACAGGCGGCGTCTTCCACGCCACAAACACAGCGGCAGGCACGCAGGTGGGTTGTGAGGCTGATTTGGGTGTGAGTTGGGTTGGGTTGTTTTGTGTTGGGGTGGGGTGGGGTGGGGTTGGTTGGGGTGGGGTGGGTTGGTGAGGTGGAATTGGGTTGGGTTGGGTTGGGTTTTGCGGGGATGGGGCACAAGAGGAAAGGGTGGCTGGCACCGTGTGTAGGGTGGTCGCTATGGCCTCGTACAGAAGGGGCACCGCGAAGGGGCCACCACATGCGTCGACCCCACATG
>NC_057018.1:113896-123266 GCF_000002595.2 Chlamydomonas reinhardtii | reverse complement strand
ATGTGACGGCCACACACACACACACACACACACACACACACACACACACACACACACACACACACACACACAATGCATATGGGTGCCACTCGGGGTCAGATCGTTCGTCGATCGCCCGAGAGGGTTACAGGCTTTTCGCGGGTAAGTATGACTACCGGGGTCGACGCGGCAACACGACGCTCGGTATTCGGTAGGTATCCGTAAGTAACTCCGGCGCCGCTTGGGCGGGCTTCGTTTTGTTGTTTTCTTTTCAACACACACACACACACACACACACACACACACACACACACACACACACACACCATCCCGTACCCCGCCATCCCTCCACCCCCGCCACCCCTCCCCTCCCACACTCCCACAGGCTCCGCGACCAACGCCTACGGCTCAGTGCAGCGCGGCGGCGCAGGTGGCGGCGGCGGAGGCGGCGGTGGCGGCGGCGCCAATGGCGGCGGCGGCGGCGGCGGCGGCGGACGCGGCGGCAGCTACACAGCGGGCGCTCTGTCTACCCAGGACCACGACGACGGTGATGGCGAGGGCGAGGGCGAGGGGAGTTTGTTGGAGAGCTGGGACGTCAAGAGCAATTACAGGGGCATGGGCGGCCCGCTGGGGGGAGGAGGAGGGGGCGGAGGCGGGCGGGCGTAAGAAGCAGGGTGGGCGTGTGCCTCATTTCTTCTGGCATGAGGGTAGCCGGGCAGCAGAGTGCTTTGGCGGAGGGTGGGGTAGTCGTTGTTTGGTTGAGGCCTTGGTTTGTGGGGACCGGTGGGGCTCGGCCGCGGGGCGGGAGGCCCCGTGTCTTTGCTGCGGCCGGCGGGATGCAATGATCGAGTCCGGCGAAAGCAAACAGGCCGTCTTCTATTTATTTGAATTGCTGCTGTGATGCTCCAATGAGAGTGCGGACAATGCACGCGGCTCCTATCCTGCCATTTATACTCTTTTGATACGCACGAGCTAAGGTAAATTTACAAATGACGGCTGGTCTTCGTGGCAGTCGGAAGAACGCGTGCGTGTTACTATGTTGAGTGGGAGTGCGGTGCCTTCCACACAGCCCACGCCGCCATGAACACCTGTCCATGCCGCCACGCACAACGCACATTTGTCAGGATGCACTACCGGTAGTGTGTGCTGGCTCATCAAGCCGCTATCTGTTGGCAGTACCGTATTGGCTTTGCAGAAATGGACGTGAGCGGTCAACGCCCGGGGGCGTGAGGAGTGCTTGCGGGCATGTGCGCCCAGGCGGGTGTGTTTGTGTTTTTTTTCGTGTTGTGTTTGAACAATGCGTGTGTGTTTGTGTTATGCAACAATGCGTGTGTGTTTGCTTGTGTCTTTGTGTGGTGGCATGTGGCTGGCAGCGCGGCTGGGCTGCGCGGGTGTGGCAGTAGCGGCAGTAGCGGCAGTAGCGGCAGCGGAGGACTGCACCGCACCGGTGCTCCACCAGGGCTCCACCGGGGCTCCACCGGGGCTGCTAGGGGCGCTGGCTGTGCCGGTAGTGGTCGGTTTGGGGTGCTCCACCGATAGCGAAAATGCGCTGTTTACATTTATCAATGCATGCGAGAGAGCCACGAACGCACGACACGGGGCTGTGTTAACAAAACAACAGAACGAAGGCGCGGGGCTGTGACGGCGCCAATTAAACTGTTGTCTATTGGGCAGGCAGTGTGTGTGTGTGTGTGTGTGTGTGTGTGTGTGTGTGTGTGTGTGTGTGTGTGTGTGTGTGTGTGTGTGTGTGTGTGTGTGTGTGTGAGCGCGGCGGGTTAGCGGTAGGGCGCTTCCTTGCTCGCGTTCGGGTTCAGGTTCGGGTTGACAAGGGAAAGACACTGTGTCGCCCAACAGATTTCTTCGCGTGTCCTTGTTTGCGGCGAGGACTGGAATGCGTTGATTGTAGCGGCGATGCCGGACTCAGCAATTCGGGTTTGTTGCCGTTTGCAGTGGGTTTAGGAAAAGAGGATAGCCGGCGTCACAGGTGCCGTGGCGGCAGTGAGCGCCCACGGCGCATCTCTGTCTAATTACTATCATCGTGACAGGCAAGACCGCCTGAACCCCTGTCTAATACGGTATGTCTACTTGCTGAGCTCCGTGGGGTTTTGGGGCCTGGAGGCTTAGTGAGGCTTCACCATCAGGTAGGGCGGCGCCGCGGCAGCCACAGAAGGGGAGCCTCAGCCCTGCATGATTGGGAGTCGCTGTAGAAGGCTGCTGAGGCCTGAGCGGCTGAGCCTAGGGCTAAGGAGGCCGCTCTAGGTTCACTAGGATGGGCGAGTAGGGGCGAGTGCGCTGCATCATGAGGTAAAGTGGACACTGGGCTGGGGTGTGAGACAAGCAGGCCTTCTGCAGCGGGTGGTAGTCGTTCATAGCATGGGTGCGGCGCGGAGACCCCCAATCGAGCGCTCGTATCTTACGAAGGCAGGGGCGGCGTCAGTGGCCGAATTCCTTAAAATGGCTTGGATGACGAAACAGGCTTCCTCTTTCTCTTTCGCCATGACACCCAGTTAGTATTCAACCAGAGTCTCTTGCCTTTGGTTACCTCTTTCTGAGCGCGCTAGCAGCGCGCGGCCAGGGTAGTCAGCGAGCAACCGGTCGTCAAAAACTCGCGTCAGTCAGTACAACCAGAACGCGACATTCTACAAGGAACCCTTGCAGCAGCCTCTACAACCTGAGCGTTGTTGGCAATACTGTAGGACTAACCAGCATCTCGTGTTTGCTTTCCCCGCGCCTTTCCCCTGCTAAGTGAGAGCCCTAGCCTGCCGCGTGCAAGGGGGTGCCCATGCAGCACTAAGTGGTCACGCAGGCTGCCATATGCCAGCGTGCATGCAGTTCAGCCCTACAAAACACATTGACTTAACCAACCAAATTCAACCCTGACCTATTTCCACTATCATTGCGTTAACTTAGCCCCTGAGCCCAGCTACCGAGCTGTAGTGGTTGGGAAAAGATATGGGCATGCGGCGTTGCCATGCTGTCACGCGGAGAACAAAGCAGAGTAATGGTGTGTGTGTGTGGGGGGGGGGGGGGGGGCGGGGAGCGAGGTCGGCGTCGCCGAGCTGGCACCTCCCGCCAAAGTTCGCAACTGTGCATTTCTGCATATATCAACGTTATGCATGGATACGTCTCCTCGTCATCTACGCGAAAGCTTTCGTGTTTGTGATCGGTCGAGTTGGCTTTCATGTGCATGTTCTAGTGCTTTCAGACAGCCTTATCTGTGCTACCTGTGAATTGCGATGTAGGTTATAGCTACGCGCATTTTCGCGCCTGACAATGAAGCGCAGTTATTGGCCTCGTTCATACGCTGCACTCGCTCTCGCGCCCTGGGACCAAGATCACGTATAGAGGAAGCTATGATCATTCGGCTATGTCAATGCGTTCGGCCGAAATCGCGCTGTACGCGACGACGCACAGGATGCGTCACACTTTCCAGAGGACCCGTAGATAGCTTCGCTAACTATAATAAAACATAAGCGTTCTACTCCGCTTGGTTGCGTTAGGGCGCCTCGGCGCCCTGACCCTCCTTGTCGGCAGTAGTTCCTGGCCGGCCTTCGTGGCCGCGCCGATCCCCTGTGGCGCCTCCATGGCGTCCCTGGCGTTGCTTAGGTCAGCTGTAGTGCATCAGTACTGCTCTGGCTGCGGCGCGACACTCAGTCGGCGACATCATCGTCGCCGTCCTGCCGAGCGGCCCCCGCTCTGGCACTCTTTGCCGACCATCATGATCTCACGCCGTGGAGCCTTCGCGACCTCGCGTGGGTGGCGCGCCTGCTCGCCGGTCGACCTCGTCCTCATGGCTTCGCGATGCTTCTGGCGGGGCGCTCGCTGCTGCCGGGCTCGCAGTGGCGTGTCGCTGAGCGGCTCTTTCGGTAACGGAGGGCCGATTGGCGCTGCTGGCGACTGTTGCTGTGGGCTGCTGCCGCGGCCTGACGTGGCGCCGGGCTCGCCGCGCGTGAACCGGGGCACGCTGCGGCGGGAGCCAGGACCGGCGTCTTCCGGGCGGCGGCGGCTGGAGCTGTGGGCGCATCTACACACCTCGTGGTGTGGCCAGTGGAGAGACCTGCTTGGCGAATGCAGTCTGGCGAAGGCAGTCCAGCGAAGGCTGGCTGGCGCAGGCCGACTAAGCGAAGGCTGGCTGGCGCTGTCTGCTGTGCTAGGGTGTTGCGAGGATGTGTGGACTTGGTTGGGCGGTGGGCGTGCCTGCACCGCCTGCGCTAGGTTGCGGGCGCTGTGGCTTGTGCTGTCTGGTGGGTCGGACCGGCTGATCCTCGTGGTTCAGCGAACTTGCACGGCCCTAGGCCGTCTACAGGATGCAGCTTCGGGCTGCACCCAACAGTGTGAGGGCCCTGCCCTGTTGGTGCTGGTGTTTTGGGGTAGGAGTTGCACTTTGCAAAGTGGCAGTCAGTCTGACGCCGACCCGCGGCTTAGGTGAGCAGCGCTAGCGTTTGCGGTGAGCCTTGCTCGGGGTTCCTCCCCTCCTTTAGTGAGGCGAGGAGCATGGGGGTCATTCGAGGTTCTCTCCTCGAGTGTGCGTACGTGTCTCGTGCGTTTATGAAGCCCTGGCTTGCCCGCGGCTGTCATCCCACATGTAACCTCTATTCGCTAACCGGGTGGTCTTGCGCCACGATGCCGGAGTTGGGTGCCGGAGTCACATCAAGGTCGCAAGATCGAAACCCATCAGGAACGGTTCGGCTCCGTTACCTGTGTAGGCACTGAACATACTTGTGCCGAACTTCCCCGAAAGAGCGCCATCTCGGCCTTCCTAGGTCGCTGCTCTACGGGTGAGGACGCTGGTGCGGCGGGTTCTGATGGTTTCCCCGCGAGAGCTATCCTGCTTTCTAGAAGCCGGTCTGCGAGCCAGCTGGCGCTGATGCGCCGGGGCAGGAGGAGGCCCCTGATTAGGGAATGCGCGTCACCCAGCGCCGATCTGCGAGCCCGTGTTTCGAGGCGTTACCGTGGCCCAGTATGGCCGATGGTTGCAGACAACCCCCCTCCCCCAAATTCGCTAACCGGCCCGCCCGTGGGCTTTGTACGCGGGTGGTCTTGCGCCACGATGCCGGAGTTGGGTGCCGGAGTCACATCAAGGTCGCAAGATCGAAACCCATCAGGCACGGTTCGGCTCCGTTACCTGTGTAGGCACTGAACATACTTGTGCCGAACTTCCCCGAACGAGCGCCATCTCGGCCTTCCTAGGTCGCTGCTCTACGGGTGAGGACGCTGGTGCGGCGGGTTCTGATGGTTTCCCCGCGAGAGCTATCCTGCTTTCTAGAAGCCGGTCTGCGAGCCAGTTGGCGCTGATGCGCCGGGGCAGGAGGAGGCCCCTGATTAGGGAATGCGCGTCACCCAGCGCCGATCTGCGAGCCCGTGTTTCGAGGCGTTACCGTGGCCCAGTATGGCCGATGGTTGCAGACAACCCCCCTCCCCCACATACCTAACCGGGGGCTTTGTACGCGGGTGGGCTTTGTACGCGGGTGGTCTTGCGCCACGATGCCGGAGTTGGGTGCCGGAGTCACATCAAGGTCGCAAGATCGAAACCCATCGGGAACGGTTCGGCTCCGTTACCTGTGTAGGCACTGAGCATACTTGTGCCGAACTTCCCCGAACGAGCGCCATCTCGGCCTTCCTAGGTCGCTGCTCTACGGGTGCGGACGCTGGTGCGGCGGGTTCTGATGGTTTCCCCGCGAGAGCTATCCTGCTTACTAGAAGCCGGTCTGCGAGCCAGTTGGCGCTGATGCGCCGGGGCAGGAGGAGGCCCCTGATTAGGGAATGTGCGTCACCCAGCGCCGATCTGCGAGCCCGTGTTTCGAGGCGTTACCGTGGCCCAGTATGGCCGATGGTTGCAGACAACCCCCCTCCCCCACATACCTAACCGGCATCTTGGCGGCCGGTGGTGCGGTACCTTCTCGGGCGGGCGCGGTTTGGGCAGCTGCCGGTGTTGTGGTCACTGGTGGCGTGACGGCCGGCGGCTCTGCCGCGGGTGCTGGCGGTGCCGTAGCCGCGCCTGCCCCGCCCAACACAGTTGCTATGGCGCATGGCTTGCGCGTAGTCTCGCACTCGCGCACGCTGGGTGTGGTCTTCTACGACCTCCCACTTGGCACGGCTGCAGCCCAGGGGGCTCCTTCCCTCTCCCCTGCCATTGGCACCCTGGGGACGCTCTGCGGCCTCCCCCTAACTGCCTTTGGCCGTGGCTTCTGTGCCTCCTCCTACGCCGTCAGCCGTGTGCTCTACCATATGGAGTTTGCGGGTCTGCCGCCGCAGACGGTTTTGGCAGACTTCCTCAAAACGCTTGTGCGGTTTGTGGACCGCCGCATCATCGTTGCCACGCCGCAAGGTGCTGGCCGGGCCCGACCTCCCGGCCTCCCCTCCGACTGCGTCGCCCTGCCGCCACGCGATGGCGGCTTTGGACTGCTGCCGGTGGTGGAACACGTGCGCGCCCGACACGCTGTGTTGGCTGTGCGCTGGCTGCAGCACATGCACGGCTCTGCGGCTGGCACCTACGTACCGCCGTGGACAGCTGCCGCCACCGCCCTGGTGCAGCAGCTACACACGGCCGCCCACCCCCTCTGCGTCCTGACGATGCAGCGGGCGGCCGGCGGTGTCGGACCCGCTGCCGATGGCTGTGCAATCTTCGGCCAGCCGGTGGCGGCAACCTGCCCGGCCCTCGTGCGCCTCCTGGGTGCCCTCAGCTACCTGCCTCCGGTCACAATCCTACGCCCGGCTGTGCTGGTGCCAGGGCCCTGGTGCTTTGCACTTCCGCTCTGGGGCAATCCAGTCTTGCCGTGTGCGGCGGGGCTTCAAGCGGGTGGCTTGGAACGTGACTTCCCAGCTCTCATGGCGCTGCCGGGTCTGCTCACGCTCGGCACGGCAGTGCGGTGCTGGGAGGCGCTGGCCGCGGTGCGCCAGCTGGTGGCTTCCAAGCCGGCTGGTGCGCTCGGGCCGCGCCTCGCACGTCGCTGCACTATACAGTACAAGCGGTCCGTCCTGCGCCCCATCCTGCGCATTACGGATATGGCGCGCGTGCCGCCGGAGCTGCAGTCCGGCCCGGATGCTGCTGCCCAGTTCTCCGCGCTGCTGGCCCGTGTACCGGCGGCGTGGAGGGTGGCGGCGTCGGCCACACTGCATGCGCCTGGCGGCGCGGCCTCCGCGCCTGTAAGCAGTCACAAAACGCATCCTAGGATGACAGGATCGCTTACATTCCCCCCCCTTAGAAGGGTGCGTCCTCGAACCCATTTTTGCTGGCGGCGGTCAGCGGGTTAAGCACTCAGCGCGTACAAGGGCTTGCCGTTGTTTAAGCTCGGTGCGTGACTGTGAGATAAGCGCGCTTGGCGCGGATCGACCTTGCGACCTCGGAGGCCGTATCGCACGTATGCGCTATTCGGTCTCGATACCAATTGTAAGCAGTCACAAAACGCATCCTAGGATGACAGGATCGCTTACAGCGCCTCCTGCCCCCCAGGTATGGCTGCTGCTTGCGCAGAGCCTGGGGTGGCGGCATGGCGCGGCTGACGTGCCCTTGCTGACCCTTACGGTGAAGCAGGCAACCCAGCTTCAACTTGCGCCTGCGTACGACGCGCTCCGCGTGCGTCACTTGGCCTTCATCCAGGAGGCCTACAGCGGCGCCGCGCCGCCAGCGGAAGCGATTCATGCGCTGCGGGCGGCCCTGGCGCGGCTGTGGGCGTTGGTGTGGGAGCCGCGACACAAGGAACCGCTCTGGCGTCTGGCAGTCAATGGGTTCACGGGCTTTGGGATGCTTGCGGCGTGGGCCGCAGATGGACGCGTGGAGAAATGCCCGTGTGGGACTCAGATGACTGCTGGCGCTAGGGTTCATCACTTCTGGGACTGTGTGGTGGCGGAGGCTCTGCGTGATGTGATGCGGGAGCATGCGAATGTGGACATCACACGGAACCAGTTGTGGTTAGTACAGGCGCCACCAGGGCTATCGCAGGCGGTGTGGGACATCGTGTGCTTGGCTGCTGTAGCGGCCCTGGAATACGGCCGACAGCGCCTTTACGCTTGCCGTGATGCTGCAGACCGGACTGCGGAGGTTGCTGTTGTGCGAAGGATCGGTGTGGAGGTGATTGCGGACTTCTGGTCACGGCTAGCTGCGTTTGTGAGTCTGCGTCGGCCTCCGCGCCGCTGGGACCTTGTCCCGAACCAGCACCCATTCCTAGCGTCAGATGATGTTGGAGGGGTTATCTTGGTAGGGCCAACAGCGGACTCGCCACCGGCCTCACCCTAGCTTGTCAGCTTAGGGACTCGCAAGAGGTAGTCTTATGACGCCGACCCACGGCTTAGGTGAGCAGCGCTAGCGTTTGCGGTGAGCCGGGCCTGGGGTTCCTCCCCTCTCCGGAGGCGAGGAGCATGGGGGTCATTCGGGGATCTCTCCTCGGGTGAGCGTGCGTGTCTCGTACGTTTTTGGGGCCCTGGCTAGTCCACGGCTGTCGTCCCACATGTAACCTCTATCAGCTAACCGCCCGCCCGTGGGCTTTGTACGCGGGTGGTCTTGCGCCACGATGCCGGAGTTGGGTGCCGGAGTCACATCAAGGTCGCAAGATCGAAACCCATCAGGAACGGTTCGGCTCCGTTACCTGTGTAGGCACTGAACATACTTGTGCCGAACTTCCCCAAAAGAGTGCCATCTCGACCTTCCTAGGTCGCTGCTCTACGGGTGAGGACGCTGGTGCGGCGGGTTCTGATGGTTTCCCCGCGAGAGCTATCCTGCTTTCTAGAAGCCGGTCTGCGAGCCAGTTGGCACTGATGCGCCGGGGCAGGAGGAGGCCCCTGATTAGGGAATGCGCGTCACCCAGCGCCGATCTGCGAGCCCGTGTTTCGAGGCGTTACCGTGGCCCAGTATGGCCGATGGTTGCAGACAACCCCCCTCCCCCACATACCTAACCAGGCCCACGCACAGTTATTGACGTGCTTGAAGTTGACAGTTCAATCCACATGTGCCTTCTCCACACGTACCACTCCTCTGGTTGTCGCAAATCACATGCACACACCAGAACTGGCAACACATCACCCCTCAGAAGTAGCACCTGAGATTGATCAGCGGATAAGGATGCGGATTACAATTGAAGGGACAAGCGGGGGCACGCCGTACCCACGCCGCAAAGGGCCATCTGCGACCCAGAGAAACAACATCCGCCCCCTGCGCTTGGTTTGACCGGTCAAGCATAAACCAAAATTCACACACCTACTTCGTGTACACCAACTTCAAGGTCTCGGGCGGCGGCTGAAGCATCGGCGAAATGCAGAAGGACATCTCGCAGCTGAAGCAGGACACGGCAGTAAACAAGGCGTTGGTCGCTATCAACCTGACACCGGTGGCGTCACTGGTGCTGGGAGTGCTGTACTTCGTGTACACCAACTTTAAGGTCTCGGGCGGCGGCTG
>NC_057018.1:106258-113716 GCF_000002595.2 Chlamydomonas reinhardtii | reverse complement strand
GGTCTCGGGCGGCGGCTGAAGCTTCAGCCGCCACCCTAGACGCTTCAGCCGCCGCCCGAGACGAAGTACAGCACTCCCAGCACCAGTGACGCCACCGGTGTCAGGTTGATAGCGACCAACGCCTTGTTCACTGCCGTGTCCTGCTTCAGCTGCGAGATGTCCTTCTGCATTTCGCCGATGTCCTTCTGCATTTTGCCGATGTCCTTCTGCATTTTGCCGATGTCCTTCTGCATTTTGCCCTGGTTCGTGAGCACCTTGTTGAGCTTGCGCTCCAGGACTGACCGGCCGTGGCGTGCCGGGCGCGTGTACAGCGCACCCGCCCTCACCGCGGTACGTAGCCGCACTTGCTTGCCCGGCAGGTGCGCTGGTGCAGCACCAGCGCTGTACACGCAGTTGCACTTGTGCATTCTGCCGTTTGCCAAGGGCGGGAAGAAAATGCATAGGTGTAAGAGTGGCAAAAGAGTGGCACACCATGGCTGAATCCAGGCCCGCCCAGCCTTTTGTAAGCCCATACCGGACCCGACCTTATCACTAAGCCTTTGGTAGCCCGAGCAGGCCCACGCAAGCCCACCCCGAGGCCAGCCCCGAGCTGCCCGCCCCATGCCTTAAGTAGACCCAGGAAGGCCCCAATGCGGCCCACCCAGCCCAGAGCTGCCGGCCCATGCCTTAAGTAGCCCGAGCAGCCCCCCACGCGGCCCCCTGCCATCAGAGCCTTCAAGGCGTTCAGAGGAAAACTAGCAAATATTTCCCACCTCTGCACTAGGAGGTCCCGAGCGGTCCACCCCCGCCCTCCCTGCGTGAGCCTCCCCCTGCTTTCTAAGCCCCTCGCGGTCTGCCCCCGCCCCGCACAAGCCTCCCCCCTGCTTTCTAAGGCCCTGGGCGGCCCCTGGCCCCGAGCGGTCATCGCTCTGGCCGATGCCGAAGCCACCGTCTTCGCCCCGCCCGAGCCTTCCCCCTTAGGCATCGCCCCGCCCGCGCCAGCTCGATGAATCCCACAAACTTACTGCGTGTGTCCTGAAGCCTCCCACGAGTCGGAGCGTTGAACAAAAGAAAGCTACAAGGCAGGGGGAGCAAAGCCAGTCAATATCAAAGACAGGAT
Organism: Chlamydomonas reinhardtii; assembly: GCF_000002595.2. Lineage (NCBI taxonomy): Eukaryota > Viridiplantae > Chlorophyta > Chlorophyceae > Chlamydomonadales > Chlamydomonadaceae > Chlamydomonas > Chlamydomonas reinhardtii. The sequence continues at coordinate 112,617 of NC_057018.1, read as the reverse complement.
TCCAGCTATATTTGTGATTGCCAACTTTGATTACGTCTACTTGAAAGGCTTTGTTGACTGCTCAGTGAGAGAGATTGCAGCTGAGCTGCAGCCCACGAAAATGCATTCGCTGTCGCTGCAGTGGCTCAACGCTTACCTCTTAATTTACAGAGAGTCACGTTTTGCCGAGTCACTTCAAGGTCTCGGGCGGCGGCTGAAGCTTCGTACGGGAAGGCGCAAATTTTTGAAAGCAGCAAAATAAAAACAATTAGGTTTGACTGCAACTGACGGGTTTACCCCCCGAAAATCGGTCGGCGAGTTTTTTTTCAGCTGCATTTCGACTGCATGGGCCCATGCAAACAAACCTGGTGGCTCTCACAAGGAGCTGTGAAAGGGCTGCACGCCCTCGCTGCGCTACCTGCACTCACGCCACATCGCACACGGCGACCTCAAGACCGCCAATGTGCTGCTGCAGGTGGGGGTGGGGAAGGGGGGGATGAGGGGGGGATGAAGGGGCTGTTCGGTTGTCAGCGCTGCTTGCGCGTGGCTTTGGGATGTCGGCTGTGTCGCGCCCGTACGTGTGTAAACGGACATTCTACGAGGGTTCGTGTCTCTGTTACCTACACAAGCACACAAGGCAAATGCGTTTACGCAGCCCTGCTCAACGTACTGTGTGGCTTAGCTCCAGACTCCGGCCGGAGATGTCGCTATTCCCGTCGTAGGAGTTGATCAGACTCTCAAATATTACAACGAGACTAGGCTTGGTCTATGATACGGGGCGCACGTTCGGGACGAGAGCCAAAAGACAACCCGGTGGCTCTCTCCCGCGCACTTGGCCTCGAGACGTCGCTGCCTCCATGCAGTACGACGCTCTTATCCGAACAGATCTTTCTATAGTCCGCGCATACAAGCGTGACTCCAAATCATGCAGAACGTAAATCTTATTGTCTTGTCTGCACGCTAATGAAAAGAGGAAATGCAAAGCCGGACCCAATGGTCGGTGTGACACGGCACGCACGCTCACACGCCAGGACACGACAGCTGCTTGCTTGTGAGAGCGAATGCCCCCAATCCCTACTTTCTTTTCACCTCTTCCAACACACATGCATAGCGCGTTTCCCGTTCCACACGTTTCCTAACACGTTCCACACGTGTCCTACCACACACGCCACCAGCTCCATGACCGCTGCCCCCCCCCCCCCTCCCCCCCCCCCCGAGCGCTCCGACACCGACCCCCGCGGCTTCGTGGCCAAACTGGCGGACTTTGGACTGGCGCGGCAACTGGGCGCACCCGCAGGGGCCGAGGGAGAAGTGATGGATGCGGTTAAATGAGCAAGGGCGCCGGGCGGCCGAGGATGTAACGACAGCGCGATTGCTGCATGGCTCAACCCGGTCGCAGTTCCGACAATTTACGTGATGCCCTTTAGTTGAGCCTTCCTTTTCAACCTGTTAATCCTTAGTTGTGTACCTGAGTATCTATAAGCTGGACCTGGCTGGAGGACGGATCCGCTGCTGTGACCAAGCCGTGCTTTCTTTCTCTTTCGCCATGACACCCAGTTAGTATTCCGTCAACCAGAGTCTCTTGCCTTTGGTTACCTCTTTCTGAGCGCGCTAGCAGCGCGCGGCCAGGGTAGTCAGCAAGCAACCGGTCGTCGAAAACTTCATCTTCCTGCAACAATGTGTACAACCAGAAACGCGACATTCTACAAGAAACCCTTGCAGCTACCTGAGCGTTTTTGGCAATACTGTAGGCAGCATATCGTGTTTGCTTTCCCCCCGCCTTTCCCCGCGCCTTTCCCCTGTTAGGTGAGAGCCCTAGCGGTCAGCCCCTGCCGCGTGCAAGGGGGTGCCCATGCAGCACTAAGTGGTCACGCAGGCTGCCATGCCAGCGTGCATGCAGTTCAGCCCTACAAAACACATTCACTTAACCAACCAAATTCAACCCTGACCTGTTTCCACTACCACTGCGTTAACTGGGCCCACGCACAGTTCAATCCACATGTGCCTTCTCCACACGTACCACTCCTCTGGTTGTCGCAAATCACATGCACACACCAGAACTGGCAACACAGCACCCCTCAGAAGTAGCACCTGAGGTTGATCAGCGGATAAGCTCCCACCGCTGAGTCTTCACACTAGACTTGCAGACAATCACAGCTGCTGTCCATACCTGCTGCCTAACTCCGCAGCAAACTTCATCCCATGTTAGATCCGTGTGATAGCTCCCACAAGCTCAACAAGGTGCTCACGAACCAGGGCAAAATGCAGAAGGACATCGGCGATATGCAGAATAATATCTCGCAGCTGAAGCAGGACACTGCAGTCAACAAGGCGTTGGTCGCTGTCAACCTGACGCTGGTGGCGTCACTGGAGCTGGGAGCGCTGTACTTTGTGTACACCAACTTCAAGGTCTCGGGCGGCGGCTGAAGGCTGGGAGTGCTGTACTTCAGCTGCCGCCCAAGACCTTAGAGTTAGTGTACAGGAAGTACAGCACTCCCAGCACCAGTGACGCCATCGGCGTCAGGTTGACAGCGACCAACGCCTTGTTCACTGCCGTGTCCTGCTTCAGCTGTGAGATGTCCTTCTGCATGTCGCCGATGTCCTTCTGCATTTTGCCCTGGTTCGTGAGCACCTTGTTGAGCTTGCGCTCCAGGACTGACCGGCCGTGGCGTGCCGGGCGCGTGTACAGCGCACCCGCCCTCACCGCGATACGTAGCCGCACTTGCTTGCCCAGCAGGTGCGCCGGCGCAGCACCAGCGCTGTACACACAGTTGCACTTGTGCATTCTGCCGTTTACCAAGGGCGGGAAGAAAATGCATAGGTGTAAGAGTGGCAAAAGAGTGGCACACCATGGCTGAATCCAGGCCCGCCCAGCCTTTTATAAGCCCATACCGGACCCGACCTTATCACTAAGCCTTTGGTAGCCCAAGCAGGCCCACGCAAGCCCACCCCGAGGCCAGCCCCGCCAGCTGCCCGCCCCATGCCTCAAGAAGACCCCGGAAGGGCCCCATGCGGCCCGCCCAGCCCAGAGCTGCCGTACCCATGCCTTAAGTAGCCCGAGCAGCCCCCCACGCGGCCCCCTGCCATCAGAGCCTTCAATGCGTTCAGAGGAAAACTAGCAAATATTTCCCACCTCTGCACTAGGAGGTCCCGAGCGGTCCACCCCCGCCCTCCCTGCGCGAGCCTCCCCCTGCTTCCTAAGCCCCCTCGCGGTCTGCCCCCGCCCCACACGAGCCTCCCCCCTGCTTTCTAAGGCCCTGGGCGGCCCCGCCCTCTGAAGGGCCCCGAGCGGTCATCGCTCTGGCCGATGCCAAAGGCACCGCCTTCGCCCCACCCGAGCCTTCCCCCTTAGGCATCGCCCCGCCCGCGCCAGCTCGATGAATCCCACAAACTTACTGCGTGTGTCCTGAAGCCTCCCACGAGTCGGAGCGTTGAACAAAAGAAAGCTACGAGGCAGGAGGAGCAAAGCTGGGAGTCAATATCAAAGACAGGATTCCAGCTATATTTGTGATTGCCAACTTGATTACGTCTACTTGAAAGGCTTTGTCGACTGCTCAGCGAGAGAGATTGCAGCTGAGCTGCAGCCCACGAAAATGCATTCGTTGTCCATGTGCGAAATATTATTATCTTGCAGTGGCTCAACGCTTACCTCTTATTTTACATAGAGTCACGTTTTGCCGAGTCACTCTCTCTCCCGAAACGAGTCCCGCCCTACGGGAAGGCGCAAATGTTGGAAGCAGCAAAGCTAAAACCAACTAGGTTTGACTGCAACTGACGGGTTTACCCCCGAAAATCGGTCGGCGAGTGTTTTTCCAGCGATTTCGACTGGCATGGGCCGCAATGCAGGCCCCATTCCGGGAGCGCAGCCTGCTTTCGCGCGTCCACCGCCTCCCTGTGGTCCACATAGAGTGCCTGAAGGCCTGTGAAATGGGGGAGCGGCCGCAACAGGCGACGCAGGGCCGGGCGAGGGGCTGGCGGAGGGCTGGGTGGGGAAGGGTGGGAACCGTTGTACCTGGCACGCCCCCAGGCCGTGCCTTCCCTGTCGCACCTGGTCCGTGATTCGCCGTGGGCACCATGCGTGCCAGCGCGGACATGGTCTTGGGCCGCCCGGCCTCAGGCACGGTGAAGCGCGTGCGCAGGCCATCCAGAAAGCTGTTGTAGGCGTCGTACAGGCTGCGGCGCAGCACCTGTACTTGACAAGTGATTGGGGTGGGGGTGGTGGGATTGGTGGCATCTCACAAGGAGCTGTGAAAGGGCTGCACGCCCTCGCTGCGCTACCTGCACTCCCGCCACATCGCACACGGCGACCTCAAGACCGCCAACGTGCTGCTGCAGGTGGGGGTGGGGAAGGGGGCGGTGAGGGGGGGATGAGGGGGGGATGCGGGGGCTGTTCGGTTGCCAGCGCTGCTTGCGCGTGGCTTTGGGATGTCGGCTGCTTGCTTATGAGAGCGGATGTCCCCAATCCCTACTTTCTTTCCACCTCGTTCAACACACATGCATAGCGCGTTTCCCGTTCCACACGTTTCCTAATACACAACTCCATGACCGCCCCCCCCAGCGCTCCGACACCGACCCCCGCGGCTTCGTGGCCAAACTGGCGGGCTTTGGACTGGCACGGCAGCTAGGCGCACCCACCGGGGCCGAGAGACTGGAAGGGGCGGGAGCAGCGGGAGGAGGCGCAGCGGCGGGAGGAGGAGCAGGCCGGGGCCATGGAGCAGCAGGAGCAGGGGGGGTCAGGGGGATGGACCCGGGACTGCTGGTCAGCCGCATCGGCACCGTCACACACATGGTGGGCCCGTGTGGGGTGGCCGTGTGGACTTGAGGGGTGGTGGGCTGGCTGAGGGTTGGCGGTGGAATGGGGCTGAATGGGGCTCAGGAATGAATGAATGCAAACTCAATACTGGCAACTTAGCCCCTGCGCCCAGCTATCAGTGCCGACCGATCGTGGCCTGCATCGACGTTTGTTGTAGTCGATGTCAGGGGGGGGGGCTCTCCTGATCGATATGCAAATTAGCGGGGGGGTGCCCCCCCCTGCGCCCCCCCTCAAGCGGGGGGAGGGACACAGGAGGGTAGGAAATCCGAAAAGTTGCCGGTGGCCTCTGGCTGTAAGGGTGAGCCGGGTACCCTGCCGAGCCATATTTGGCTGCGTGCGCGGGGGGTTGAAGCTGCCTGGGGCGGGTCGCCGCGGCAGTCCAGATGCCTGCGCCGAGGGATGGCAGATGCCTGCGCGACCCCGCGCCATCAGCACGGATGCCTGCGCGAGGCATTGCAGATGCCGCGGCGCCCCTGCTAGCACATCCGAGCTGCCTATTGTAGCCACCCTAGTTGCTTGGTAAAAATGCCGCAAGAGGGTTTGGAATGGGTAACGGGCAGTGTGTAAGTGGGTACGGAGCACTCCTGCACGCATACACGCAGACACCACTGACGCGAGAATGTCGGGGGCCTGGGCCATGCTGGCCTATACTGAGTGCGTGCTGATACTAAAGCAACCACAATATCTTTAGATGTTGACTGTTTCGAGCTGCAGAAGTCTACTGTAAGTTGCGGTATGAGCCGGTCAATTCTTTTGGGGCTTGGGGTGCCACAAGAAGGCTACACGTAAAGCAGTAACAAGTCTAATAACGACCGGGCAAGCAGGGAAACAAAAGGCTCTCTGCGAACCACTGGTTCGCGGGGCGTGACAGCCAACTCGGCGCCGCAGCCAGCTTTCCGAGGGATTACAGCTTGTCACCCAGATAGCAGATACCATGAAATAGATCACAACTGGCTCCACGGCTTACTCCCAGCTTTAGCGGCCCCAGACCGTGTTGTCATGTCCGAACCCTCCTGCAGTCCTAGTTGTACTGATTATATCGCACTTGACGCCTCTGCGTGTAGAGTATTCATTGGGAAGCAGGCCGGATTGAGCTTGCCATGGGCACCGCACCGGCACCAGCACCAGCACCGGCACCGGCACCGTGGGTACCCGTGGGGTACCCATGTGGGCATACCGTGCTTGCTGACATTCCCGCAATCTAAACTCGGCACGCTACGTTTTCGGGTGGGGGAAATCAGCCAGTCAAGCTGCGGGGGCACGGCAGCTAAGATGCCCGGGCGGACCGCCTCCGCCATCCCAGATGCCTGGGCACGGCAGCTAAGATGCCTGGGCGGCCCATCCCCGCCAGTCAAGATGCGTGGACATGGCACCCCAAGATGCCCGCGCAGGGCCACCCCAGCAACCTCAGATGCGCGTGCGCGGGGGTCAGGTTGCCTCTGGAACTTAGCTGCCAGACCAGACCCACCCCGCCAGATGCCTGCGCTAGGCAACTTTCCCACCCTCCGGGGACACCCTCCCCCCTGCACCCCCCTCCCATACGATTCGCTTAGCCCGCCGCTGAGGC
>NC_057018.1:78221-106158 GCF_000002595.2 Chlamydomonas reinhardtii | reverse complement strand
CAGATGCGCGTGCGCGGGGGTCAGGTTGCCTCTGGAACTTAGCTGCCAGACCAGACCCACCCCGCCAGATGCCTGCGCTAGGCAACTTTCCCTCCCCCCGCAGGCGTGTCGTGAAGCGCGCAGAAGGGGGGGCGGTGCAGGAAACCCTCCCCCCGCCAGGGCGAGGAGCGTAGAGCAGGTTCGCCGAGCTGGGTCGCCGAGCGTGCTAAAAGTTCACAGCACATCGCAACTGTGCATGACTTTGCTCACCGATTATATCAACGGATACAGCTGCTCGCACATATCGTGTAAGCTTTCATCCCAGCCGATCGGAACGAGCGCGCTCTGAAATTCTTGCAAGTGCGCGCTCTGGCAGGCCAGACTGTGTCGCTAATACATCGCACTGTAAGTTATAGCTGCGCGCATTCTCGAGGAAGCCAAGAAAGCGCAGTTGCCGGCTTCGTTCATACGCTGCACTCGCTCTCGCGGCCTGGAAACAAGATCACGTATACAGGAAGCTACGAGTAATCGATCATGCTAGTTGGTTCGAGCTGAATCGCGCTGTAGCGCAAACGCACCGGGTGCGTCACACTTTCCATGGCATATGTAGATAGCTGGGCTAAAAACTGCGAGTGAAACACTTGTAACCCACATGTAACCTCTATTCGCTAAAAACTGCGAGTGAAACACTTTGATGTTTTGTAGGGTCTATTGATTTCAAGTAGGCGGCGGGTCAAAATCAGCAGGAGCGAGAAGCGAGTTCGCGACAACTGACTGTCGCAAGGTTGCAAGCAAAGCGAGCGAGCCGTGATGTTCTGGACTATTTTAGGCAACATATGTTGACAGCAAACAACCCGGGGCAAGAAAGCTGTAAGTTTGCGAGCCATGCCTGTGACACGCGCCTGCCTGCCGCGAGACCGTCGAGGTCGCCCTGGTCCCGTAAGGGTGTGGGGCATCTGGGAGTTATTAATGTGCTGGAGGGCTAAGGGAAGGCTTGGGAGTGGGACACAAGGGAAGGCATGCGTGGATGGCGTCTGGAAGGTGGAGGCGAGGTAGGGCAAGTCACGGCAAGGGAGCAGGCCTCAAGCAGGAACATGACTCCTGCAGTCGGTAGGAGCAGGTAGGAGCGGTTCAAGGCTCCAGCGCTTCAAGCTGCAGCTGTTGGGCCGAAGGTATAGCTGGGGCTGGAGCTGCAGTTGGCCGGGGCATAAAGAGGGGGAGACGGATCGACCGAAAGGTTGGAGCCATGGGCCGCAAACCGAGGCCCTACAGCGAGGGGCATTGAGCTACATTGGCAATTCTTAGTGGGGCTTGTGGCAAGCCTGGGACCCCGCCGCAGCAGGCCCCGCTGCCTACTTCACGCTACCTACGCTGGCCGATGTGATACCCAACGACAAAGGAACACGCACTTGCACTTGAGCCCGCAGCCCGGCCTTGGAGCTTCAATCGTATCGCTTGTAACACACAATGTCCTCAAAGGAACCTCCCACGACCGGCTGCCGATAGAATTGACGGCCTGCGCCGGGCGATGTTTGACCCTGAACCTGCACACGCATCTGCCCAACAGGTCCACAATATAAGTTTTTCGAATTGGGTTAGGCAGGGCGGCGCGTGGGGGTGCAGTCGTCAGCACGCGGGCGGGAGTCAACACTGCTGGGAGGCCTTGGGAGGAGGAGGCGTGGCTCCCGATGGGCGATATCGAGCGAGTCGCCCTTTCTGAGGGCCGCGTTGAGCGCTGTTAGTGCTAACATTGGTTTAACATACTTCAAGCTATACTCATATAACACACGCTAGTTCGCTGTTAAGCAACTTTCACTTGGGATATTTTCAGTGAATCGCGAGAGCGCGCCTATGCTACGCACGCACGCACAGCTTCCCTCTCCCTTCATGATGCGGGAGCGTTCTTTATCAATCCAGAGCGGCTGGAGCGCCCCAACGGTAGGCGCGCCGGGGCCACCGCAATTCAGTCGCAGTGAGGCGTTGCCAGTCCGCAGAACCCCAACCCACCGCTCGCTTTTGGCCGCAAACGCACAGGCATGCGACCCGAGCGCTGCCGAAGTGGCGGAGATGTTGTTCAGCCTGCGGTCGGGCAAGCGCTCGGCAGCCGAGCTCGAGGAGGAGGTCCCCGCGCAACCGGAGGAGCGCTCGTCGTCATCTACCGGCTCTGGTAAGATAATAAGCCACAGCGCGGGAGGCAACTGCTCCGACACTTGTTGGACCAACCCGCCGATGACAATTCCCGAAATCCGATTCCCAACGCCTCCGCAGCTTGCACTGCCACGGCCGCGCCAGCACCCAAGCCGCTGAGCAAGGCCCTGACCGCGACCTCTACACGCTCATACGTCTGGCGTGGGCCTAAGAAGTGCCGAACAGTGAGTGCGAGCGCGCGGGCCGCGAGGATGAGTTGGGCCACAGGCCAGTCGATTACGGCGCCGCAAGCGCAGGGCTAGTCGCTATGGCTAAATGCATGTATTACACGGTTGCAACTGGGCGCGGCCGCGGAGGGTAGTTCGCGCGCAGTGAAAAATATCCCCTACGCCGATATTTTCGGGGGCGCTCCACCGGCGCAGCGTTGCTGCCGCGTGTGGGCCTGCTTAGGTAGTGCAGCTGCTGTGGGAGCTTACATCAGCCTCGCGCGCAGCCCCGTTTTCGCTCGCTGGCGACTCGGTCGGCTCTATCGGTCGCTTCCCAGACGGGCATGCCGTTTCTTTGACTCTTGAGTTGAGCTGCCTCAGCCTTGGAGCTGGCCATGCATGCTTGCTATCTGGTCACTGAATGCCCCCCCGAAAATGCGCCCGCGCTCACTGTTTGCCCTCCTGTGTCGATTTGCTGTCCATGCAGCTCGGTCAGTTTGGCTCCTCCGCTCCAGTTGCTGCGAGCGTGGCGATCGGCGCCCTGAGCAGCGACCCAGACGATGAGGATGCCGAGGGTGGCAGCAGCGGCAGCGCCAGCGCCAGTGCCGGCCCCAGCTCCAGCGGCATGGCGGCATGCTCGCTGCCGGCACCCCTCTCCCTCCGCCCCGCCGCCATCATCACGGCCGCCGCCTCATCCGACCTGGACACAATCGGCGGCGCCGCAGGCGCCACCACCGCCACCACCACCAGCAACCCCAACCACCACCACAACAACAACAACAGCAGCAACGGTGCGTCCGGCGCGATCGCGGGCAGTGCCGCCGGCGCGCTGGCCCACGCCTCCTCCGGTCCCCTGGTGGGCGCCGTGGGGCCCCTGGCGGCGGCGGCGGCGATGGCGGCGGCGGCGGCGCCGTCTGCGGCAGGAGGTGGAGGTGGCGGCGCCGGCGACCGCACGGACCGGGACAAGGAGTGGGCGGCGCTAACCACCTGGCTGCGTATGAACCTGCACCACCCGCGTACGCCCAAGCGCGAGGTGTTGTTTCTGGGCCGGCAGCAGGAGGGCGGCCGGTGAGGCACGGGTGGGGAGGAGGCATGGGTGGGGAGGAGGCATGGGTGGGGAGGAGGCATGGGGGCTTGCACCTGTGTGGGGTTGGGACTTGAGACCTTGGGGCCTGGGGAAGGCGCATGCCGGGGGCCTGGGGCTTGTTGGGCCCTTGCTGGTGTTCTTTTTGGGGGTTACTTCCATCTGGGTGGGAAAGCGGGCAATGGGAAGGGGAGGGGGCACGCTCGCTCACCTGTCTGCTTCCCCCAAGCTTGTATCTCCAGTGCTCATCCCTCCACTCACCTGCCCCTTCCCTCCTCCCTCGCTACGCCTCCCTCTCCCCTGCCCTCGCCTGCAGTGGCTGGGTCTTCTTCCTGAACCCCGCCCTGGTGTGGGACGACGTCAGCCCCGAGACCAAGATGCGGTTGCGCACCCTGCCGCAGGAGACGGTGAGGGAGGCGGGGGGGAGAGGAGGGAGGGATACGGGCGGGCAGGGAGAGGTTGCTGGTAGCGGGGTTGGTGGGACCGGGGTTGGTGGGACCGGGTCGGGGGAAACGGGCTGAGTGGGAACGGGGTTGGTGGGAGCGGGATTGCTGGGAGCGGGGAGTACCGTACGGGAGAGGTTTGGCGCGGAGTGAGTGGCAGGCTGGGTGGCATGTGGCGCTATCACCCCACTCAGCCGCCGCTCCCTCTACCTTCCTTCCCCACTTCCTTCTTCCCCTCCTCAACACTGCAACCCCACCTTGTTACCTCCCACCACCCACCCCGCAGGAGCTGGCGTTCGCGCGCAAGTACCCGAGCAAGCCGCCCCGCGACTGGGTGAAGAAGAGCCAGAAGTACCGCGCCCCGGGCGGCGCCGTCACGCACGCCGTGCCGCTGGCCGACATGGTGAGCGAGTGAAATGGCGGATGTTTTTACCCGACTACACCACCGCTCCCCCCACTCACCATAGCTTGCCGCCGTGTGCTTATTCATGACTACAAACCCTCACTCACGCGCACACGCACCCACAACCTTGCCCCCCCCCCCCCACACACACACACAGATCTACTCGCTCACCGCCATCTACTACAAGTTCGAGGGCCGGCCCGGCGTGGGCCGCACCGGGCCCCACGGCAACGCCGGCGCAAACGCCAACAAGCCCCAGCAGCAGCAGCAGCAGCAGCAGCCCCAGCAGCCGCAGGAGGCGGAGCTGGTGGCGGCGGCGGCGGCGGACCCCGACACGGTGGCGGTGGCGGCGGTGGCGGCGCAGCGGGACGAGGAGGCGGAGGCCGGCTCGGTGCTGCTGCCCCTGGCGGCGGCGGCAGAGGCGGCGGCGCCGCGGCCCCGGCGGTCGCTGCTGTGAGTGAGAGCAGCATCAGCAGGCGGCGGCGGCAGCGCCTCCGCACCACGCAGGCGGTGGCTGTAACCGACTGAGTACAAAGTCGTGTGCGTCTTGTGTTTTTTTGTCCAGAGATACTTACCCCCGCGCGTGCTACTGCAACGCTAGAAGTTCCGGTGATAGCGACGCGTGCTGTGTACACACTTTGCCTCCCTGCACCTTTTGGGAGTTTGACCGTTGACTGCGCATGGGGGAGAGAGCGTGTGCGTGTGTGAGCGGTATGTTGGGGGAGCCTGTTGTTTGGCAGATGATGTTTTTTGTCACGATGCGTATAACCTTGGTCGCTTTGAGAAAGCACAAAGAAGTTTGTCCTCGAAATGGGTTTTGCTGGAATGCCCTAATCGCCATGTTTGTTGTGCCTGGTGATGCGTGCCGCCCCCATGCCTCTATCCAGTCGTGCGGGGGGTGGGGGCGGCGAGGTGTGCTTGAGGCGCGATGCCGGAGCGGAGTCGCGCGTTGTAATTTGTGTGATTGGATATGTGGGATGCTGGCGGCCGTTTGTAGGGTGGCACACGTTTCATGCGCGTGACGCTGACGACACAAACACGCATGCAAAACCAGCACGCAGCTGCCGAGGCTCGAGTGGCAGTTTGTAGAGCTGGGTGTGAATGTGCTTGTCTGTGTATTGCGCAGTATTGTTCTTTTGGCGCTTTGAATGCACGGTGTGTGCGTTTGTGCGTGTGTGGGTTTCGTGTGTGCGTGCGCGTGCCGTGGGTAGTCGGTCGCATCCGAGCCAATGCTGCTGCCATGCCGCCCGCCCGCCCGCGGCTTGCGCGTGTGTGTGGCTGTTGCGGGTTCGTGCATGCCTGTTCGTGTACTTTGGTTTGTTGGGTTTGGCAAAACCACAAAATCATGCACACAATACATCATTTTGTTGCGAGGAGAGAGAGGAAAAGGGTGCAAAGAGGAGGCGGCAGTGGAAGGAAAAACGAGAAGCAAAATGAAGAGGATTTTGCCCCGTGGGCGCGCGGAGGGCAGGAGCGAGGGATGCTGCGAGGGGGCTGCTGTGGGCCAAGACACGCACACATGCATCTGCCGAGGGACGAGGGGCAGTCGGCGGCTCGCAGCGGCGGCCGCTCGCCATTTTCCAGTGGCGCATGCAAGAGGGAGGAGGAGGAGCTTGGCACGGAGCGGGCGAGGGTGGCAAGAGGCGGTGGGTGAGGCCCAAATGGGGCGCGGGTTTATTGATGCCGGCTGGCCCTTGGAGGTGGGGCGCCGCAAGTGGAGCGGTGAGAGCGGGTGGGCTGTGATGCACACAGCCTACGCGCTTGGAGAAAATGACGAAACTGTCTAGTTGTTTTGGTGCTCCCTAGAGGGATGTACTTGAGAATTGGAGGTGGCCATGTGCAGTCGATACTGCGGTTCCCGCACAGCGATATGCTGTGCTGTGCTCGCGAACAAGAGAGCGAGGGACGCCGCAGTGGTTGCGGGGGTCGAGGCAGCGGCCAACTGCCGAAGTAATGGAATGGGAGAGGAGGAGCCGGCCGGTGTGCGGGTGCGCGAGAGAGAGAGCCGCGGTGAAGTACACGCGTAAAATTGTTTGGGCACGAAGGCGAGCGCGCTACGCACAAGGCTATTTTGTGTGTTTTTTGTTTCGTGGGCGCTCAATTGTTTTGGGTTGAAGATGATCCAAATGAGCGAGACCCCTGGGGCCGCGGAGGCGAGGGCTGCAGCTCAGTGATGCGGCTCGCGGAGGAGAGAGCGGCAATGTTGCATGTGTGTGTGTGTGTGTGTCTGTGTCTGTGTCTGTGTGGGGGTCATTTTGTTGAAACTGAGGCGAACGTGATGGACGTCCCCCGCATCAAATGTGTGTGGCTAGGCGCGTGTGGTGTGTGTCAGTGACACACTGTACATGTGTGTGTGTGTGTGTGTGCGCGTGCGCACGAGGGTACAATGAAGGTTGCTGTGCTAGGCGACGTATTGCATTTCATTTTGGTATGCCCCCACTTGTTGCCGGGCGTCGGCGGCAGCTCTCGAGGCTCGCCGAGGCGTCACGGAGAGACAGAGGGGAGCTGTGGCGTGAGGGGTGTCCAGGGTTTGGCGTGGTGGGGTGGTCGCTCTGAGGTGAGGCGCATGGGGCAAGGAGCGAGGTTTCACAGCCCGACGGTTTGACACACGTCGAGGCGGTATGGCACGCTGTTTGTAAATTTCGTTTTTGGGCGTGCTCTGATGGTGGGATTGTGCTGATGGTTCTACATATGGGTCGGTTGACTTGTGAGCGCTAGAATGTCGCCTGCATCGCTTCCCCCGAGCATGTGAGTGTGAGGCATGAGGAAGCCATAAAACTGAAAATTCTTGATGGCACGTGTTGAAAGGGAGACGTGGTGGATCCGACACGCCACGTGGCCGTTTGGTTGTCTGGCTCTGTTGACCTTGGCCAGGAGTTGTGTCTGTGTGAATGAGAGAGAGACAAAGGCCCCGCTTGGTGGCTTGCTGCATACGGCGCATGCTTTCGTGCGTGGTTGCATTCGCGTGTGTGGGTCAAGGGGTTTGTGGGTGCGTATGATGTGTGCGTGTATTGCAACCCGTGGCGGGTGCGTGTGTGATGTGTGCCGTTTGCAAAATGCCAAACGTAGCATGTACGACAAAGTGCTTTATCACACTCATCGGCAATGTAGCCCTCACAAACACGTCATAAGCTATTTGATTTTCAGGGGCCGGCGGGTGCCGTGTCAGTTCCCCCCGATAAAAGGTCGCATAAAGAAAGAGACATATTTGGAGCCCTCGCATGAGGGGCTCGAGCCCGTTTGCTGGGCTGTGCGTTGCGTAGGATGTGGAGGTTTGATTGGGTCTCGCACGATGCTCGAAACATCTCTTTGTCGAGAGGAGTGATGCAGGGGCAAGGTCCGTCATGGAACCGCCCTGCACACAGCCCCCGGCGCCGGCGGGTTGCGGTCGCGCGCTCTGGGGAGATCAATCGTGGCCGGGAGACCCAAGAATTCTTTCTTGTCTTTTGGTTTGAAGTTTGTAATGGTTTTGGTTTGCAGACAATGACATGTGTGTTCATAAACTTGCTTGATACACAGGGCCTGCGCGCGCGTGTAGACTGGGCGGTATAAGGATGCGCGTTGGCGGGACCGGAAGGCTTTGGCTTCTCACTTCTGATTCCTTGTTGCACTCTTGCGGCGGGCCCACAATGCCACCCGTGCGGTCGGGGGCTGCGGCCGGCGCGCGTGGGCAGGCTCCCAGGTTCCCGCCTTTGCCCGGTGGCGACTGCTGAGAGTGCGTGTAACAATAAATCACTCAATTCATAATGCCCCAGTGCGCGTGAATGCACGAGCAGCGGGGGGCCTGACCGCGGAAGACTGTTGCGGCGCTGGCAGCCAGCCGGCCAGCCAGGGCTTGCATCTTCGGGGAGCGGCGACAAACGGGCCCCAACGCAAGCCCTCGGGCACGAAAGTTTGGGCACTTCCGGGGGCACATTCTCGCCGCGTGGGGCTGCATGCGGTCTCCAACTCTCGCCAACTTGCTCTTCCCACAAAGCCCCGTCTCCACCCACCACCCGTCAGCGTCAGTCGCGCGCCCACCTGCAAAACGTTGCCTAGCATGTTGCCCCCCAGCCGGCAGCAGCAGCAGCATTTAGATTACCTTATTTGTGTGGACTGTGGGCGGGGTGGGAGCTGTGTGGCTTTCCCCCAGGATTTCGTGCGCCCCTGGTACCGGTGGTGGGCTCCGCGGCTCATTGGAGTGTGTGCGTCGGGCGGGGCAAGCGCGCCGAGGAGTGGTGCCGCACGCATGCGTGCTTGGAATCCATTAGATCACGGCCCACCCAAACGGCTGCCGCGGAAAAGACAGTATATATATTTCAACGGTCACATGTTGACGACTTAACGCATGCTGATGCTGTCGAGAAGTAAACTTCCGCAACCGGCAACACGCGCCATCGATGCCCTTGCGCATCTGCAAGTGAGCTTAATGAGTATTTACATCCCAACTGTGATGCTTGATTGAGTGATTGGTACAGGGGAGGCTCGCGCCTCGCTTATGTGCATATAATGCGGTGCGGCTTACAGCTTACGGCCAAAAGTAGGTAATTTTATACGGGACCTGAGACAGGACCTGAGATAAAATGCTATGTCAGAAGCAGCTGTCCTGCGGCGTGCTGTTAGCGTTGTGTCGCGGAAGGGGGCCAGGCGCTGTTTGGTCGGCGGGGCTCGCCCGCGGCCCCCGCCCCCGCCACCACGACCGACCAGCGCTAGCCGCGACAACACCAAGCGCATTTACATCAGCATCAACTGCATCGACATCATCTTCGGGAGCAGCTGCGGCTGCTACAGCCCACGCGGCCCGGGGGCAGCAGCAGCAGCAGAACTGCATGTGCGGGCTGATGCTGCTGCTGCTGCTGCGCGTGCCGGGCGCATGCGGCCGTGCTGGGCGGCTGCAGCCGGCGGCGCGTGGCGGCTCGGCGGCTGCAGCTGCAGCTGGACTGGGTGGACCAGTGGGCGCGAGTGGCGGCGGCGGCGGCGGCGGCGGTGGCGGTGATGGGGGTGGCAGAATGGGCAGCGGCGACCGGAGTGGAAGCAGTGGCAGCGGCACTAGCAGCGGCCCTCGCGCGGGCGGGGGGAGCGGACAGGGCCGCGGCCGTGGCGAAGGACGCAGTGGCGGCAGTGGTCGAGGCCCCTACAGCGGCAGGGGCAGGAGCGACGTCGGCAGGGGCAGGGGCCGCGGAGGGGAAGGAGGGGACGGCTTTAGCCAAGGCCGCGGCCGCGGCAGTGGCCGCGGCAGGGATGGAGCTAGAGACGGCGGCGGCGGTGGCGGCATGGGTGCCCCTCCTCCTTCCCTTCAGCCTTCTCCTCTGCCGTCTCGTGACCCAGCCGATGACATGAGCGGCTGCCGCACACTGGAGGAGCTGCGGGGGGTGGTGGCGGCGCGGCTGGGGGTGTGGGAGCGGCGGCGAGACATTGGCTGTCTGAGGGCGGCCTTCCACCTGACCGGCAAGGTGGGTGTGGAGGGGCGTGTGTGTATGCGTGTGGAGGGGCGTGTGCGTGTATGGGGGAGGGGAGGAAGTCGGGTGCGGGGGCGTGCGTGCGGGAGTAGGTGGGAGCGTGTGTATGTGCCGATGTGCAGTTGTGGAGCGCTGGAGAGATGAGGTGTGGGGGTGTGGACCAAACGGACGTGGGTGCAGGTTGGCTGGGGCTGTGTGACGTGTGGGGACGTGGTGACGTGTGACGTGTGACATGTGATGATAGGGCCCACGTGGTGTGTGATGAGAGGCCATGGATCTCGCCTGGCAGATCGGGGTCGCACCCGTGTGGTCACCCCTGCCACAACGTGCCAAACACATGCGCCTCTTGCCAACAACCCGTCCCCCCCAACAGTTAAGCTCGGGTTCCCGGGGCGTTCAGGGCCCGCCTCGCCCTCTGGTCGCAGCAGCAGGCGGCGCAGCCACTGCTACTGCCACTGCTACTGCCGCCGCCCGCACCGCTCTGCTGTCTGACCTGGGGGCGGTCTACCTGCCGCTACTGCCGCACACACGCACAGCCGCCGACTGCAGCTTGCCGTTGTGGGCTCTGGCCAAGGCGGGGAGCGGCAGTAGCAGTCGCAGCAGTGACGGCGGCAGTGGTGACGGCAATAGCAGTGGGGACGAGGCTGCAGCGGCGGCGGAGCCACAGCAGCAGCAGCAGCGTCTGGCGGCGGCGCTGCTACAGCGGCTGGTGGATCCGGAGGTGCTGGCTACAGCCCGGCCCAACGAGCTGTCCAACGCCCTGTGGGCGCTGGCCAGGCTGCGGGAGGGGCGGCCGGGTGGGGGTGGCTGGGACGCCGCCCTGCTACAGCCGCACCACCTCAACGCGCTGGCGGCGGCTGTAGCAGGACAGCTGCAGCAGCAGCAGGCCGCGGCGGCGCCACCCGGGCGACCGGCGGGGCACAGGGCGCACACGGGGCAGGGGTTCCCGGCACAGGCCGTGTCCAACATACTGTGGGCGTGCGCGAAACTGGAGTACCGGGACCCGGCCCTGCTACAGCCGCTGGCGGCAGCGGCGGCGGCTACAGCCGTGCCGGGCACTACCGGCCAGGCCCTGAGCAACAGCCTGTGGGCGCTGGCGGTGCTGGGCTGCACAGGGCCCGAGTACGGCCGGCAGTAGCAGCGCTATGCGGCGAATTGCTGCGGCGGCTGCGGGCAGAGGAGTCTGCTACTGCCAGTGCGGCTGCTATTGCTACTGCCGGGGCGGCCGCAGCCGTCTTCAACCAGCAGGAACTCTCCAACGTGCTGTGGGCGTGTGCAAAGCTGGGGCACCGGGACCCCGACTTGCTACAGCCGCTGGCGGACGCGGCGGCGGCGGCTGTAGCATCCATGACGGGTCAGGGCCTGAGCAACTGCCTGTGGGCGCTTGCGACGCTGGGGTGCGCCGGACCCGAGTACCGGGCTGCGGTGGGGGCACTGGCACGGGAAGCGGCAGTGGATGCGAGAGGCATGTCAATGCAGGCCCTCAGCAACAGCCTGTGGGCGCTGGCGGCGCTCGGCTACTGCGGGCCCGAGTGCCGGCCGGCAGTAGCAGGTCTGTGCGGGGAGGTGCGGCGGCGCCTGTTGGCAGCGGAGGCGGAGGCTACTGCCGTGGAGGTGGGCTCCCAGCAACAGATCTCAAACGTGCTGTGGGCGTGCGCGAAGCTGGAGGTCCGGGACACAGGCCTGCTACAGCCGCTGGCGGCGGCGGCTGCTACAGCCGTGCCGGGTATGACGGGGCAGGGCCTCAGCAACAGCCTGTGGGCGCTGGCGGCGTTGGGCTGCACAGGGCCCGAGTACCGCACCGCAGTGGCTGCCCTGTGCGGCGAAATGCTGCGGCGGCTGCGGGAAGGAGCAGGGGCCGAGCCCGCTGCTTCTGCAGCTGCGGCTGCTGCTCCCGCTGCGGCGCTGAGCCCGCAGGGCCTGTCCAACGCCCTGTGGGCGTTACAGGCGTTGGACCTGGGCCGGCCACAGGCGGGGCTGGTGGCGGCGCTGGCGGCTGAGGGGCGGCGGCAGCGCTTTGCGGGCTTTGGGCCGCAGGAGCTTTCCAACTCGGCCTGGGCGCTGGCCAAGCTGGGATTCGGAGGCGCCGCAGCAGCAGGAGCGGTTGCGGTGGGGCCGGAGGCGCCGGAGGAGCAGCGGCGCTGGTTTGCAGGCGCGGTGGAGGCGGCGCTCCCTGGGGTAGCCCCGGGGGCTATGGAGGGGGCTGCGCCCCAGGCATGGTCCAACCTGCTGTACGCGCTGGCTCTGGTGCGCCACCAGCCGCCGCCGGAGCTGCTGGGCGCAGCAGGAGGCGCGGCGGCTGCGCTGGCGCGGGGCGGCGCCCAGGACTGCGCGAGTGTGCTGTACGCGATGGCGGTGCTGCGGCGGCGGCATGCCGGCGTGGAGGCGGCGGTGTGCGGCCGGCTGGGCGAGCTGCTGCAGCTGCAGCAGCAGCAGCAGCAGCAGCAGCAGCAGCGCGATGATGGTGAGGACGGCGCGGCCTCGCTTGACTCGCAGGCGCTGGCCAACAGCCTGTGGGCGCTGGCCTTGCTGCGCGGCGCCACCCCGCAGCAGCACCAGGAGCCGGCAACGCCAGCCCAGGCGGCAGCAACAGCGGCAACAGCGGCAACGGCGGCAACAGCGGCAACAGCGACAACAGCGGCAACAGCGGCTGACGCCACAGTGGCAGAAGCCCCCGCGGCCCCGGCGGCTGACGCCACAGCGACCCCAGGGTCAGCGGCAGAGGCCACAGCGGCAGAGGCCCCAGCGGCTGACGCCACAGCGGCAGAGGCCACAGCGGCAGAGGCCACAGCGGTGCGGCTGGCGCGCGAGGCTGTGCGGCGGCCGGGCGGGTTCGCCGCGGAGGGGCTGTACCAGCTGTGGCAGGCGCAGCGGGAGCTGGGCGGCACGGTGGCGGCGGTGCTGGGCAGCTGCGCCCCCCTGCAGGCCAGGATGGAGGCGGCGGCGGAGGCGGCGCGGGCGGCGGCCGCCGCGGCAGCGGACATGTCCAGCTTTCAAAAGCAGGTGGCGGCGGCGGCGGTGCGGCTGCAGCAGCAGGCGGCCCTGCCCATCGAGCGGGTGGTCACGGAGGTGGCTGTGGAGGGGATGCTGGGGCGGGCGGATGTGGTGGTGGCGCTGAGGGTGCCGCGGCAGGGCGGGCGGCGGGAGGCAGGGCGGGAGGTGGAGGTGGAGGCGGAGGCGGATATGGAGGAGGGGCGGGAGGTGCAGAGTGAGGTGGAGGTGGAGGTGGCTATTGAGGCGGACGGGCCGGTGCACTTCTTCTCCAACCGCAAGGGCGACCCCGGGGCAGTGGACGGCCCCACGGCGCTGCGCAACACGCAGCTGACACGTGTGTTTGGGCCGGGCCGCGTGCTGTGCGTGCCGTACTGGGACTGGTACGACTTGTCCGGACCCCAGCAAGAGGCCTACCTGCTGCGGCTGCTACAGCCGCTGCTGAAGACGTAGCTGCGACAGCCAACCCAGAGGCTGTAGCAGGCGGGGGGGTGTGTGGGCGTGCATGGCGAGAGCCGCTGCATGTTGGGGGATCGGTGTGCTCAGCAGGCAGGCATGCCCAGAAGACGACCTCCCCCCAGGCATACCTTGTGTGTGTGCGTCCTTTTATTGTGAAGTTTTGGCCGCGTGAGCGGTGGCGGGGGCACTCTCTGAATCTCACCAGCGCGGTAGGAGGCTGGTGGGCTGGGGCGCACATGCCGCAGATGCTCTGCCCCCACCCCTGGAGGCTTTATGCAGCGCGTGAGTTCATTACACGCGCCTTGCTGGCGCGGCGGCTGAGCCCACGCTTCCTTCACGCGTCTCTGGCAACTCACGCTGGCTCCAACCAGTGGAGAGTGTGGACGTGTAATGACGTGGTTGGAATGTGAGATGTGAGCCCACACAAGCGAGCCCGTAAAACGCTGAAACGAGCCGCAGTACTACAGTATTCTGGTGATGGCGAGGGCGTGGTGTGTACGACCTCCTTCCATCTACCGCCGCAGCAGGCACACGCCACATGGGGCGATGCGCCCTGGACCGACTTCCACGGTTCGTGGGTCGTGGTGACGGGCTTCCTCCGTTTCTTTGAGGTAGGGGGGCCATGTTTCAAGTGCCCAGCCAGTTCGCCATCACACTACGTGGCTAGGAGAGGAGAGGGGCTTGGCGCCGGCTGTGCTGACATGGGACTGGGTGACACGCAACAGCCTCGAGCACAATATCTATTAAAAAGACATGACCTGTCCTTTGTGCTCATAGGCACTGTCTGGAAGAGGTTCTGCGAGGGCGCGCCGGGGGAATGGGGCAAACGACAAAGCGGTTGTACGGCGCCACGTGCACGTGTTTGATCGCGTCACCACCGCTGTGCGCGCTTTTGTTTGAGCCTTTTCGTTTGCAACAGCGCGTCGACGTCATAACTCACACCATCCATTCAGAAGCACATCTAAGCGAGTTGTGCGCACGATTGCTGGCGGTGAAGGACTTCTCAATCGCCACTTGCATTCGATCTCAAGCTTTTCGAGGTCGGTAGCTGCCGCTCTTTCTTTTCCTGTTGGAGCACTGATAGTGTGTAGAGTATAGTCGTGCATTACTTAGGGCAACACACCACTGCCAGACGTTGCTTTTCGTTCCTGCATTTGCTGCGGAGCTGCTCGGCATCCTCAAATGGCCGCGTGCGCAGCGACGCCAGCGAGCCTGTTCTCGAATGGAAGCATGGACATTGGCTCAAACACAATGTCTCAGGCTCTCAGCTCCAGCGTGCCCGCGTCCGAGCATCGTCATATGCCAGGTGGAGGAGCGCAGCGGTTTGGGATGTTCAAAGTACCCTCGCTGGTGTTCGATATAGAGGTAAGCAGCTGGAAACGGACTTGAAGCAGTGTTTTTGGGGTGCGTGACACGTTGGATGGGGCGTGTCCTCCTCAGCTTGCACGCTCAGAACGGCGACGATGCGCGGCAGTAATAGAGTTCCTAGCTTGGAACATGTTTGGCTGGTGGGCGCGCGCAGTTCTGGCGCGCGAGCAGTTGGAGGGCCACCGCTGCCACAGTCGCAATGAAGAAGCGCGCTTGTTAGGATGTGCCGGGCGGCCTAGGAGTTTCAGCTTCAGCTTTGCTATCAGGAGTCATGGGTTATGATTTCGTCGGAGGGTCGGTGGTCGGTGGTCGGAAGGAAGCTGGGCGGACCTCGTCGACATGGCATGTGCTGGAGCTTCGCGGCCGCGCGGGCGGGAACCTCGAGAAGCCTCGGCGTGATGAGCGCAATCCGGCCTTTCGTAGGGCACAGTTTCGTTGTGTAAGGCAGATGCCTGGTTGGCGAAGGAGAGTCTGACGTGGGCGTGACTCTCGCGCGCTTTCGTTTCCCGCGCTCCCCGCAGCTCGAGGACAACGGCATCGGCGGGGGCTGGTGCCAGGAGGAGGAGTGGGAGGAGGATGAGGTGGGTGGCGCACGTGGTTGACACCCCCCTGCCTCCCCTTACAAGCTGCTGACAGCTGGGCGCTTCGTTGGGCCTGGGGGCGGGGGCGGGGGCGGGGGAAAGCGGGCCGCGGGCAAAGAGGACGAGCAGGGGTAAGACACGGCTGCGTTGCGGCAGCGCCCACCGCCGCCGCGTCTGCCTATACTACCCCCCACCGCCCACACCGCCACCGCATAGCTTCAAACATGCCATTAAATCATTACAATTGCCTTCATCTCATTCGCAGATTGTGAGCGAGATCCAGCGCTTCGTGCAGCCCTCCACACCGGCGGAGGCGCGGGTGAGCACGGCCAGGGCACGGGAGCTGCACAGGGGCAGGAGGGCGGGAAATCAAGACGAAGGGAGAGGAAACGAACAGCTCACGCCTTGCCGCCGGCAGCAACCCCTTCCCCTCCCTCGCCTTTCCTTTCCCCCAACCTGCCTCCCTCCCAACCCTGACGCATGCGCAGCTGGCCGCCGACGTGCGTGTGGCGTTGTCGCACTGCCACACCGCCACCGCCGCCGCCGCCGCCGAGGCCGGGCCCCGCCTGGTGTCCATCCTGACTGCCCTCGGCTACAGCGCCTCGCTCCGCACCGCGCTGGGCGGCGGCGACGGCGCCGACTGCCTCCGCAACCTGCGCCACTCCTTCATCACAGTGGAGTTGCCCACACCACCGCCCACCACGCCCACCGCCGCCGCCGTCGCGGCCGCCGCGGCGGGGCGGGAGGGCGGCGGCGGCGGCTACCCCATGGGCGGGATAGCGTCCGCGGCGGGCGGCGGTGGCGGCGGCGGTGGCGGCGGCGGCGGTGGCATTAGCAGTAGCGGGAGCACCAGGCGCTATGTGGTGGACCCGGTGTTTAAGGAGCAGTTCATCATCGCCAAGACCACCAGCAGGGTGAGCCGGATGAGGGGGGGCTTGTGTGTGTGTGCGGGGCGGGGCGGGAAGGTTTGGTATAAAGAGGGGTGTGAGAGGGTCTTCATGGGCGGCGGCTGCGTGCTGGACAGCCGGGCAGCTCGAGGGCTTTGGTGGCCTGCCTGCGGGTCCGCCGCCGCCTGCCCCCTCCCCCTTCTTACCTCTCCCCCTCCCGCTCCCCTCGGCCCGCCTGCCTGCCCGCCTGCCCACCCGCCCGCCTGCCCGGCACTGCCCGCCTGCAGTACTCTTGCATCCTGGGCGCTGTGCCTCAGGTGTACGTGGGGCCGGAGGAGCACCTGGCGCTGCTGGTGCAGTTCCTGTGTGCCGAGATGGCGGCGGCATTCAGGTGTGAGGGTTGTGGGAGGGGGATTGGGGGGTGGTGTGTGTGTGTGTGTGTGGGGGGGGGGGTGGATGAGGGGCGGGGGGGGGATTGGCGGGGGGCTTGTTGGGTGGAGAGGGCGGCTTAGGCGGGTGGATGGGTTTTTGCGGTACGGCTTCGTGTCCTATGGGCCCACCTTGCGCCCGGCTTCAGTCCGTACATGCGTTCATTTGTTTACGCGCTTTCATGTGTTCTCAAGTGCAATAATGTGTTCTCAAGTTTACACGTGTGTGTGTGTGTACCCCCCTCCTCGCTGCCCCCCGCAGGCAGCTGGGGTCTGTGCTGCCGCCCTGGCGCCAGGCGGCCTCCATGCTGTCCAAGTGGGCGCCGCGCAGGAGCCTGGACCTGGGGGCGGAGGCCGGAGCAGGAGGAGGAGGAGGCCAGCAGCAGCAGAAGCAGCAGCAGCAGAGCGGCACCGTGGGGGGCATGGGTGCGGGCATGGCGGCGGCGGTGGACGCGCACTGCATGCAGCTGGGCGGCGGCGGCGGCGGCTGCCAGCAGGGGCAGCAGGGGCAGCACGGGCCTTGGCCCTGTCGGCCGGCGGCGGCGGCGGGCATTCACCAACACCACCAGCACCACTACGCCGGCATCCACCATCAGCAGCAGCAGCACCAGCAGCAGCAGCAAGGCGGCTTCTGGCAGCACGGCTTTCACCAGCATGCGCTGCTGGGCGGCGGCGGAGGCGGTGGCGGTGGTGGTGGCCTGCCGCCCGCTGGCCTGGCGCCCATGCCGCCGCCCTCGTATGAGGTGTCGGGCGGCGGCAACAGGCGGCAGAGCTTCGAGCCGCAGCGGGTGGTGTTTGGCGGCAACTTCATCCCAGTGGGGCCCACGCCCGTGGCCTAGTAGGCCCGCCCTGCTAGGCCTAGTGGTGTGACCCCAGGCGCGTTGCGAAGGAGAGGAGAAGGAGCGGAATGAGAAACAGCACTGCAGTGCACGATGCCGATGTGGCGGTGAGAGCCTTAATGAGCAATGCGATTTTGGAGGCCGGGCCGCACGACGATCTTAGGGCCCGTTTTTTTCCACGTATGCGGGGCGATTTGCTCAATAATTTTTCCTTTTGCACGCCGAGCTGCGCTTATTTTTGCGCATTGCTGTTTCCGGCCTTTCATTCGTTCGTAGTTTTGAGGTGTCGTGGTGTCGCGGATGCAGTGAACAATGGTTGGACCGGCGATGCGTCGCCCGCAAACAACAGCAGCAACAGCAGCAACAGCAGAGGAAAGGCAGCGGCATGCATATGCAGCAGCAACAGCAGATACACACACATGTGACGTGAGGTCGAGTTGAGACTGTGGAGTGTGGTGGTGGGTCAGAGGACAGGATACACATGTGCAAATGTCAGGTGCAGATGAGCAGATGAGGATAGCGGCCCTTGCAATGGCGGGGGGAAGAACGGACGGCAGGGCGGTGAGCAGGCAGACGTGAGGTAGGGCGTGTGGGCAACTGGCGAGATTGCTGTGTGTTTCGCACACAGGTGCCTCGTCAGGTGAGGAGCGGCAGATGGCGGCGGCTGTAGCAGCACACGCCTTGGTGTGCGAGCCCGGGACGAGACGGAAACGATGCATCCGCCCCTCTCAACATGTACTGCGTGTGCGGGTGCGTGTCTGTGCATATCAACAAATATGCGGCCTCTGAAGGACGCCTGTTTGTGTGTGTTTGTATCGATGATTGTTGCTTGGGTCAGTGGCAGCGGTTATCAACGCACGCGCGCACACACACACAGGTCGTGCGAGAGAGTTGCTGCCGTGGAGGATTTCATTTTGCAGCAAGACGCCAGTGGTAGTGGTGGTGGTGGTGAATGGGGATAGGCAGGAGCCAGGTTCTTTGCCCGGGTCCCTGGAAGGGGTTGGGCCCGGCAGACATACAGGCGCGACAGACAATTTTGGTATGCCCGTGTACGGGTGGCGTGTGTGTGGTGTTTGCAATACACGCATGCATGAGAACGGGTGGAGGCTGTGTTTTCGGGGCACTACACGCAAACGGTGGGAGGCGTGTGCGGAGACGCATTTGTGCCTCCCGCGTGCGTGCTGCTGTCCGCGGCCTTGATCAAAGAAGAAATGGAAGGATGTGGAGAGAGAGAGAGAGCATGCGAGGTGCTGTCTGTGTGCTTGTGTGGGTGCACTGTGGGTGAGTGTGTGTGTATGTGTGTGTGTGTGTGTGTGTGTGTGTGTGTGTGTGTGTGTGTGCTTGGAAAGTATGTGTTTGGTCACGCTGGGAAAAGACCCTGCCGTCGGCTGTTTAGGGGCATGCCTCTTCGTGTGCCCTTATGCGTGCGCCTTTGGCTCCGGGTCTCGTATCTATCCATATACTAACCTACACGCCTTCGGGTTTGGGATGAGCGCTTGCAACATCTACTCTGTCTCGAAATGACACAGTATAGCAGGCGTGCGGGCAGCATGGTTATGGAGGTGATGGATTTGATACATGGAGCATACGAATGCTGGCCACATACGTCACGCCTACCAGTGGATAGCTTGAGAATAGATAGTAGATGGCTAGTGCCGCGCACAATCCCTAACCTGGCCTCGGCCGGGCGTGCCGGCGTTGGTGTTGGTGTTGGTGCTTGGCATGTGCGACATGCGGGCTTTTGGTGGCCGCACATAACTACACGTCAATGCATCCGACACGCGTGCAGGAAATATAACACGCAAAGTCTTGGGGGAAGGGCGCGACCGGACATTGGGCGGCCCCCGCCCCCACCAAAACACTATGAACCATTTTGACGCAAGGTGTTCTCGTGGTGTGACTGATGTGGTTGATGAATGCCGATGTGTTGTTTCTGGATTTGCGAAGGTTGCATGCCCAGGATCCGGTTGATGAGAAGGGCAAAACCCGCCCGATGGTGGATACGTAATGCTTTTCGTGCATGTTGACGCATGAGACAGCGGCGCGGTGTGCGAGGGGCCGGCTCGAGATGCATGCGAGAGGGAACGACAAAAGCCTGGTCCCGGTCCTGGTCTGGCGTTTTGCTGCTGGTCACTGGCCACGCGCGCGCGGGGTCGGAGACCTATTAAGCAGGGCGGGGGGCCACTGCTGTCGGCTGGAGTGGAGCCGGCGCGAGATGACATGCGAGGGGTGGGGAGGGGTGTGGGGGCTACTGACTGGCTGAAATCGAGGGGAGGGGCGAGCCAATGCGTCGACGCGTACTGGCGCGGCGGCGGGTGTGTGCGTGTGTGTTTTTACGTGTGTGCGCGCGTGTATGCGCACCTGACAGTGCATTTCTCGCATCCGGGGTAAGCTACGTCCCGGATGCAAGCATGTAAGATGCATGTGTGATGGGGCACGCCGCCTGCTATCTGCGCCGTGGGTCCGGTCTCCTAGCCTCCCTCCGGAGCTAGTATGCCACAACACACACAGCAGCAGCAGCAGCTCAAGGGGGTTGGGGGGCAGGCGTGTGCTTGGGCTGATGGGCAGCGAGGTATGGGCCTACGGGGGCACCTCAGCACCTGGGAGGTGGGCAGGCCCTCCCTGCTTGGCAGGTGGGCTTGCTTGGGGAGTGGGGGCCCAGGACCAGGACTGCGCTGCTGCCAGAGCCGCCGGAGCTGTTGCACGTATACATAGCCCCCCCCCCCCCCCACCACCACCCGGCTTGCATGACCGTTCACCCGACTCAGCAAGACCTACGCAGGGGACAGTGCAGGACAAAAGAAAGGATACAAGGAGAGACACGGAAACCCAGCACCAAGCCCAAACCACACAACAGAGCGCTAGCCAGCCCGCACCAACACACTGCAAGCCGGGCCCCGGGTCGCAAGCAGGCCAGGGAACACAGGCAGCAAACTGGGGCACGGGCCCCACGGAAACCGGGGCACACAGGCTCGGGACCCAGCCAATATGGACTGAGCCGCCGGAGCTGTTGCACATATCCATCGCCCCCCACCCACCCACCCGACTTGCAAGGATAACTCCCATGACATATTACTCCGGCTGTAATGGTAACTGCACACGTTGCACAAAATGCACAGTCAGCGGCACTCGGCCGCAGCAGCCGAGCAGCCTTCGCCGCTGCCGCTGCCACTGGCGGCAGCCTGCCAGCCTGCCACCGCAGCAGGGGCCAGGGGGGGAGCGGGGCCTCGGGGAAGGTGGCGGGATGCAGGGCAGCTGCAAGGCGGATGCGGGCGCTCTTCCCTGCTATCTCACTGTGCTGCTAGCTCCACCATGGGTCCATGGCTGGTGGGGTGGTTAGCTGTAGGCGGTGGGCCGAACATGTCAGCACGTGGATGGTCGCGGTGCCGGCGACGTCATCAGCTGCAGCGGCAGCGATGTCAGACCGCTCAGGGACTTTGTGGCGGCGCCGACAGTGGTCGCCTCGCGGATGCACCTGGTTGACGCATGCTACCACCGACAAGCACCCCGACTGCCCTAGTGCCCCGGCTGTGATGCATGCACGCAGTAGGGCTGCGGCCGCACACGCGCACGGCGGTGTGAGTGGCCGGGGTGGGGTGGGCCGGGTGGTTGCACGGCGGCACCGGTAGGGCGCAGGGGTGCGAATGCGGGGCCCGTGCCAAGGGAGGGGGTACGAACAAACCCTGACCGACGACCGACCGTGTCGTACACCCCCTAAATCCCCTCTGTTTTCTTGCAGGATGGTGTCAAACGACTGCTGTCAGCGAGCTCTATTAACACGGGACGTTCTTGACTGTCTTGACCACAGGCGACTGTTCAGTTGCACTCATGTAAAGCATGCCTACGAGATGTACCTCAGCATGGGACATATGCGTTTAACTCCGGCGCGCAAGCATCGGTCCGCGACTATCGGCACGTTGTGTCAGGCGAGATGTGTCTCACCCCAACATCCCAACCCAACATGTGCGGACCTTCGTCTTCTGGTAGGCTCCTGACGTTCCCCAGCCTCCAACAGCTTTGAGGGCCCATATCTCTGGCCCTGATTATGATCCCATAAAGCGGATTCCGAACGCTCTCAAGCTCTTTCCATTTGAAGGGTGGGGTCTGTCTTACCCCCCCCCCCCCCGTGCGCTCTCAACTTTGTGCCGCTGGATATCTTAAAGGCTCTTCCATCGCTCGGTCACTCAGTTTTGTATATTACTCATATGATTGCTGGAGCCAGGAAGATTATAGCTAGTCTGCCGAATGGTCCCAAAACTAATCCGACTTGCCGCTGTCACTACCAGCATTCAAGCAAGGGCCGTTTCCAGAGTAGCCATACTGTATAGTACGCATACATAACACATTCATTATACAGAAGCAATACAAGATTTGCGATTTCAAGGCGAGTTACCCTATGCAAGCAGAGGCCGTGCGTTGCCGCAGAGCCATGTGGGATATCTAATCAAGAAGTAGGAATGGAGGAGCTGAGGACGCGGCTGCTGCCGTTGGCACAGTGGGCCGCGAAGTTCAAGCGCCAGGAGAACAGATGCCCGCAGCTGGAGGACGTTCCGCCGAACCTATGTGCGTTAAGGACTCACTTGTTTATGCGAACTAAATGGAGCAATCCATCGGGTCGCAAGAGTCCTCGCAAGCCTGGCATTTTGCCTTCGCGCCCAATTTGTTCAGCCCCTGTTTCTCGCTGGCCGCAGCGCACCTGTGGTCCGAGTTCCAGAGAGCCAAGGCGGTACTACCATCCAAAACTGCAGCACCGGCACGAAGCGCTGCGTCGCCAACCAAACGAGCAGCCTTAGCTAGCAGCTCCCCCGCTCGTCGACCGCTCACCAGCAGCGCAGATGCCGGCGCGTCCCCGGCGCAGCTGCTGTCCCCCAGCCGGCGAGCTGCGCGACCCATCGTCGCGAGCGCGCTGCGGCACCTGCAGGCGCGCCGCGATGCCGCCGCGGCCACCGCCCTGGCCTCCGCAGCGGCGGGCTCGCCCTCGTCCCCTTCACTCAGCGGCTCGCTGCCTGGGCAGCGGTCCGGAGCCGGGGGCAGCCCAGGCGGGGGGAAGGAGAACGAGGGTGCTGCTGCAGCTGCAGTCGGCGGCAAGGGCCAGGACCTCAGTAAGGCGCCTTGCTCAGCGCCCTCGGCTGCCCCGCCGCCGCAGTCGACGCCCCTGCGGGCAAGGGGCGTAGCGGGTGCGTGTGGACGTGTAGAGGGGTCTGGTAGCGAGAGGATCCCAGTTGGAATGGAGCGCAGAACGCCCAGGGATGCGATGGCTTTATCGGGAGCCAGGGAGTTACCCGAGTGGTAAAGCACACGGATAATGGGCGGACACGCTCCGCGATCTCCTCAGGCCCGGACTGACACGACTGCACACTCCTGCACCACAGGCGGCCTGCGGAGCCCCTTCGGCCGCGGCCGCGCAGGTCTGGGTCAAGCGCACGGCGGCGGCGGCGGCGATGGCGAGGAGGACCAGGAGGAGGACCAGGAGGAGGACCAGGCGGAGGAGGAGCAGGAGGAGGAGGAGGTGCCGCCCACGCCGCTGTCCGCGCAGCGACCCCTCAGCGCCGCACGGCCCGGTGCCGGCATTGCCGGTGCAGGTGCATGTGCCCGCCTGCTTGCGGCCCCCGGCGGTGCGCTGCGGGGCCCTGCCGCTGGCGCCGCTGGTGCCGCTGGTGTCGCTGGTGCCGCTGCTGGCACTGACGAGATGGAGGTGGTGGTGGTGGCGGACTCGGTGGTCAAAGCCACGCCGCCAGGCAGTGACCGGGCGGCGGCGGGGCGCAGGCGCGGCCGCAGCAGCCTGGCAGGCCGCCGCAGCGGGGGCAGCAGGCTGGGGCTGGGGCTGGGGCTGGGCGGCGGCGTCAGCGACGGCGAAGGCGCGGAGGAGGGGGATGACGAGGACGATGACGATGACGAGGATGAGGAAGGCGGTGGTGGAGGGCTCTTTGGTTACGGTCTATTCACCAGCGGCGGTGGCGGCGGCGGTGGCGGCGGCGGTAGCAAGGCAGGGGCTGGGCTCGGGGGTGTGGCGGCAGTGCGGCCGCCCGCACCCCTGTTTGCGGACCTGTCAGCCGCCGCCTTGCCCGCACCTGCGCCTGCTCCCCGCGGGGCACTCACAGCCGCCACTGCTGCCGCCGCTGCGGCCGCCTCCGGCCCCAGCCGAGTGGCGGCGGCGGCGGCGGCGGCGGCGGCGGCGGCGGGCAGTCCGGGCCGGCGGCTGGCTCGGCAGCTGTCAGCGCCCCGTGGCCCCCGGCACTCCCTGGGCGGGCCCGCTACTGCCGCTGCTGCTGCCGGAGCTCTGGGCGCTACTGCCGCAGCTGCTGCTGCTACTGCCGGCGGTGGTGCTGGCGGGCGGTCCCGTCTGTCCCGCCACTCCATGGGCGGAGCAGCAGCAGCAGCAGGCGGCTCCGGCCTCGGCCCCAGTGGCAGCAGTCTGCTTGCACCAAGTCTATCGGCAGGGGGCGCAGCAGCAGCAGCAGCAGCAGCAGCAGCAGCAGGACCAGCAGCAGCAGTAGCAGGGCCACCATTGCGGAAGGCAGTCGGGGCCGGCGCCGCCGCGGGGGCGGCCGCCACGGCCGCGGCCGCAGTCGCAGCCGCCGCGCGCAACCCCTTCAGCCGAGCCGACAGCCTGCGTGCGGTTGAGGCGCAGCGGCGGCGGGCGGCGGCGGAGGCGGCGGCCGCCGCGGCGGCTGCTGCTGATGAGGCGGCGGCGGACGCGCGTGTGGCGGGTATGGTGGCCAAGGCGACGTGCGTGTCTGCTGCGTCGGGTCGGGCGGGGGCGCGGGTGACGGCGGACGCCGCGGCGGCGGCAGCGGCGGCTGCGCGTGGGGGCAGTCGCGGGCAGCTGCCGCAGCAGCCGGCGGCGGCGGGCGCTGCGCAAGCCTTGCCGGCCAACATGGGATGGGCGGAGCTGCCGACTGGCAGTGGCGGCGGCGCCGCGGCCGGCCAAGAGGGGGATGGCGGAGCGGCGGCGTCGCCGTTCAGCCCGATGGCCAAGGTGCTGCCGCGGCGGCGGCTGCTGGCGGCGGGCGGCGGCGGCGGCGGTGATGGGGGCGGAGAGGTTGGCCGGGATGGCGACCAGGTGGGTTGGGCGGGGTTGGTTCGGTGGGATCCATGTCGAATGGAGGTATGTAAAAGTTGGAGTTGGTGGTGGTGGGTTGTGGGCCGCACCTGTACTGGCAGTGCACCCTCCCCAGCGCCCAGTGGGGTTGGCCGCAGACGCACTCGCATGCGAATAAGGGGACGTGTGGCTGGGGTCCTCCTCCCATCCATCCACTTCACCCGTTCACCCGCCGATCCCCTCATTTCAACACTCCATTTTCCACATGAACCCGAACATTCCCCCCCGCCCCGTCTTTGCAAATCCCCCCCCCGTCATGCAGGCCGCACACGAGGGCGTGGTGGCGTCCTTTGGCGCGCTGCTGGCCGCACACCAGACCCGCGGGCCGGCAAGAGGCGGCGGCGGCGGCGGCATGGGTGGTGATGGGGGCGGCGGCGGCGGTGATGGTGATGAGGAGATGGCGGATGATGTGGCGATTCGGCAGGCGGCGGAGGGGTGAGTGCGGCCAGAGCGGGGCGGGCGGGGCAGATGGTGGTGTGGGTGATGGTGGTGGCGTACTGGCGTGGCGTGTTGGCAGGCGGCAGGTGGCAGGCGGCTGCCTCCCCCCCCTTCTGACACTGGGCCCCCCTCCCACGATCGCCGTCCTCTCACTGCCCCCCCCCCTTCCTGTCCCCGCCCCCACCCCCAACCCACCCAACCCACCCACCCACCCAGCTACAACGCACTGGCGGCGGAGGCGGATGCGGCGCTCATGCTGCGGCGCGGTGCCGGCGGCGGCGGCGGCGGAGGAGGAGGAGGAGGAGGAGGAGGAGGAGGGGGAGGAGCCGGAGGTGTTGGCGGCGGCGGCGGCGGCGGCGGCGGCTGCAATGACGCGCAGGCGGAGATGCGGCGCATGGTGCTACGGGAGGCGGTGGAGGTGAGGGGAAGAGGAGGGGAGGAGGGAACAGGAGGAGGGGCAGTTTACTCCAGACCCAACTCCACCCAGACTCAGCCAG
Source organism: Chlamydomonas reinhardtii (assembly GCF_000002595.2). NCBI lineage: Eukaryota > Viridiplantae > Chlorophyta > Chlorophyceae > Chlamydomonadales > Chlamydomonadaceae > Chlamydomonas > Chlamydomonas reinhardtii. The sequence continues at coordinate 80,867 of NC_057018.1, read as the reverse complement.
CCGACCTCGTCGGATCCGGTCAGTTGCAGTTCAGCGAACTTACTGGACTCACAGTACTTGCATCCACATGCGCGTCCTTCCATCCACGCATCCAACAACACAACACAACACACACACGCGCACACACAGACACACATACAAATCTACACACAATTATCCCACATGACAGGAGGTGGACATGGACAAACTAGCGCTGCTGGGACCCGAGGCGGCGGAGGCGGCCGGCGTCACGGCGGGGGGTGTAGCACCGGCAGTAGCAGCGGCAGCAGCAGCAGCAACAGCCGCAGCGGCGCCGAAGGCAGCTATAGCAGCGGAGGCGACAGAGCAGCTAGAGCCGAATCGGAGAGCCGCGGCAGGGGCTGCTACAGCCGCAGCGGCTACAGCGCCTGCTGCTACAGCCGCCCCTGCACCCGGCCCTTCGAGGCCCGGTGCTACTGCCGGGTGGGACGTGGCGTTTGAGCTGCTGCCGGCGGCGGTGCGGGAGGAGGTGGCGCGCCGGCGGCAGGAGGAGGCGGCGGCGGCGGCGGCGGCGCTGCAGGTATGCGGGGATGTCGGCGCCGGCGCTGCTGCTGCCACCACCACGACCGCCACCACAGCGGCGGGGGCAGCCAAGGTACGGCGGCGCCCGCCGAAGCCACAGATGCCGCCAGGCGCCGCCGCCGCTGGTGCCGCTGGTTCGGAGGCCGCTGCGGTGGCGGCGCCAACCAAGGCTGCGGCTGCTGCGGCTGCTGCTGCTGCGGCTGGTGCGGTGCGGGGCCGCCGGGCGGGCGGGAAGGCGGGCTCAGCCGCTGGCCGGCATGGGGGTATGGGTGATGTGGCAGTGGCAGGTGTGGGTGCGGGTGACGGCTCTGGGGCTGCGGCAGCTCCCCACACCGCGGCGGCGGCGGCGGCGGCGGCAGGGGCCCCTGCACCGCCCGCCACTGGGCCGCAGCCGCCGCCGCCGCCGCCGGCAGCACCAGCCCGGACCCGGCGCGCCCCGGCTCGCCAGCCCAAGCCCAAGCAGCAGCATGAGCAGGAGCAGGAGCAGCAGGCGGCAGGGGTGGTCGGGGCGGGCGGTGGTCAGAGGGGTGAGGCCATGGAGGGGGTGGAGGGCGCAGCCGGTGAGGGTGGCGGCGGCGGTGGCGGAGGCGGCGGCCAAGGAGCGGTGGGTGCGGGTGAGGCTCGGGCGGAGGCCCAGGAGGAGGAGGAGGAGGAGGTCGGGGCCCGCCGCAGTTGGCGCCCAGCCGCGGTGGCGGCGGCGGCGCGGCTGCAGCGGCGGCCGTCGGGGCGGAGGGCGGCCGCGGCGGCGGCGGCAGCAGACGGGGATGGCTATGGGGATGATGGAATGGAGGAGAGCTCAGAGGAGGAGGAGACGGCTACCAGCGGCGGGGACTCAGACGTGGATATGGATGGCGGCAGCGGCAGTGGCAGCGGCAGTGGCAGTGACATGAGTGGGGATGATGGGGAGGAGGAGGAGGGCGGCGGCGGCAGCAGCGCCGGCAGTAGCGGCAGTAGCAGCAGCAGTGACGAGGAGGAGGAGGAGGACTACAAGCGGCCGCGCGCCAGGGCCGCCGCCGCACAGGCAAGGGCCTCAGCACGCCGGCCCGCCCCCGCTCGCCGCGCTACTGCCGCTGCTTCTGCCGCTGCTACTGCCGCCACTGGCACTGCTACTGCCAACGGCGCCGCAGCGAATGAAGCCGCCCCGCCCCAGAGGCCGCCGCGGGCGCCGGCCCGGAGGAAGGCGGCCGCCGCCGGTGCTACTGCCGACGGTGCTACTGCCGACGGCGGTGCGACGGCTGCTACTGCCACTGCCGCCACCAGGACGGCACCCGCCAAGCGCACGCGCAAGGCCGCAGCTGCTGGCATCGGGTTGGGAGGCAGCGGCGGCGGCGGCGGTGGCGGCGGCGGCGGCGGCTTTGGCGGCCGTGGTGGCGGTGGTTGTGGCGGCGGAGGCGGTGGTGGTGGACGAGGCTTTGCTTCAGGGGGCGGCAGCGGCGGCGGCGGCGGTGGTGGCGGCGGCGCCTTTGGTATGGACCTGCTCGGCCTCCCCACCGCTGGTGCCGGCATGGCCGCCGCCGCAGCCGCCTCTGCCGCAGCCGCAGCTGCCACGGGCACCGGCTCGGCCGGCACCGCCGCTGCACCCGCCGCCGCCGCCGCCGCCGCCCCCGCCGCCGCCAAGCCAGTGCGCGAGGCGCGCCGCACCATCCGTGACGCCGGCAACTTTGTCAAGATGGCGTCCAGTGGCTCGCGGCCCAAGCACAGCTTCGGGTTCGCGGGGCGCAGTGCGGCCAGCGGGAGGGCGCTCAAGGTGGGTGGGGGTTGGGTGGGGCGTGTTGGGGTGGGGCGTGTTGGGGTTGGGGTTGGGGTTGGGGGTGTGTATTGCTTGGGGTGGAGATAGTAGGGGAGGGCCTGCTCCTGAGCGGCGGCGTGGGAGAGGTGGTGGTGGTGGTGGTGGTGGGGGTGGGGGTGGTGGGGGTGAATACCAGCCAAAAGTAAACCTAACCAAGAGGGTTGCGGAAAGGGGCTGGAGTAAAACAGGTGGGCGGGTAGGTATCAGCACTAGTAAGTGCGAAGACGGGTTTCGCTTGCGGTCAGGACCGAACGCCAGGGCGCATGGCGGGTGATCGCATTCACACAACTCGGCCGCCCTCACCCCACCCCACCCCA
>NC_057018.1:71959-77002 GCF_000002595.2 Chlamydomonas reinhardtii | reverse complement strand
GCCAGACGCGCAAGCGGCGCATCATCAACGGCAAGGTGTTCATCACGGGCGGCCGTGCCCCCGGGGCGGCGGGGCAGGGGGCGGACTTCCTGGAGGGGTTCGGGGGAGGCAGCCGCTGCTTCAAGTGAGTGGGGGCGGCGGGTGGAGGTAGATGCCAGCCCAAACTAAACCGAGCCCAATGCAAACCGAACCCAACGCGGCGGGGGCCTGCCAGCTGCAGCATACACACACATGCCCACATCCGCCCCACACACCCACGCCACGCGACTGCCCCCCCCCCCCCACACACACACACGGCCGCCCACACACGCCCCCCACACAACCGCCCCCCTCATACCCACACGCACACAGGTGCGGCGGCACGGGCCACTGGGCTCGCGACTGCCCCGGCACCGCGGGACTGGGCTCGCCCTCAAAAAGGGCGGGAGCGGCGGCGGCAGGGGCGGGAGGGGCGGCGGGAGGGGCAGCAGCAGCAGCAGCGGGCGGCAAGGCGGCGACGGCGGGGACGGGGCAGGAGGCGGGAGCCTCCGCCGCCGCCACCGCCGCAGGCGCGGCCGCCACCGCGGGTGCCGCAGGCGCAGCTGGCGGTGGTGGCGGTGGTGGTGGTGGTGCGGGGGGTCGTGTGGGTGAGGGGTTTGGCGGCGGCGGCATGTACGTGATGCGGCAGGGCAGGCACGCGCCAGCACACCTGGCGGCGCTGGCGGCGGCGCACCCGCAGGAGCCGCTGGACGTGAGTGTTTGGGGAAGGGGGGGGGCGCTGTGTGTGTGTGTGGGGGGGGGGGGGCCGGGGGTGCTGTGTGGGCGTAGGGATGGGGCCACGCGCATCTCCTCGTCAGCCTGGCCATCCCAGCCCAGCCTGACCATCCCAGCCTACTGGCCCTCAGCAGCCCGCCCCGCTGTCTCCGTCACTCCCTCCTTGTCCTTTCCCCAACCCCATACCCATCATCCCCATCCGCCTCCCACCTGCCGCGCCCTGCAGTGGCACGCGCTCCTGCCCGACCTCATTCCCGCACCCGAGGCACCCGAGGCGGTGGAGGGCCCCGGGGCAGCAGAGGGCGGCGGTGAAGGAGCCAGCGGCAGTGGCGGCGGCGGCGCCAATGACGGTGGCGGCACCAGCGGCGGAGGTGGCGGCGCCCCCAGTGGGGACCCGGCCAGCAGGGCAACCAGGGCAGCGGCGCAGCGGCCGCCTGCTGGCCCCCCGCCTGGGAAGAAGGCGGGCGCCGCGGCCGATGGCAGCGGGGAGACGGCGGCTGCGGCGGCTGCGGCTGCGGCTGCGGATGTGGGTGCGGGTGAGGCCGACTTAAGCGAGGTCGCCGCCGCCGCCGATAGGGAGATGGTGGAGGTGGAGGTGGAGGAGGAGGCGGCGGCGGCACAGCCGAATGTTGGCGGGGAGGAGGCGGAGGCCGCGTTGGCCGCGCCTGCGGAGGCGGAGGCGGAGGGGTCTGGAGGGGCAGCGGCAATGCAAGTGGATGCGGCGCCAGGGGTGGCGGAGGCAGGGGTGGTGGAGGTGGCGATGGAGGTGGCGATGGAGGTGGAGGTGGCGGAGGGGGGCACGCTGCGTCCGCCGCCGCCGCCGCCGCCACAGGATGTGGAGGGCGAGGGCGAGGGGGCACAGGAGGCCGGGGCAGCTGAGGTGGCCCCCGCTGCCCCTACCGCACAGCCACCCCAAACCCAACAACCCCAGCCGCCCCAAGCCCAGCCGCCGCCCCAACCCCAGCCGACACCCCCCCAGCCGCCGCCGCCGCCCCCCCAGCAGGTCACGCAGCTCACGCACGAGGCGGCGGCGGCTCTGAGCGATGAGGCGCTGGCGGGGGTGGTGACGGCGGTGTGGGGGCACGCGGGGTTCCGGGGGCGGCAGCTGGAGGTGGTGCGGGCGGTGCTGGGGGGGAGGGGCATGCTGGCGGTGCTGCCCACGGGTGAGTGGGGGAGGAGGGGGGGTGGGGGGTGGGCAGGTGGGGCACGGGCCGGGGGGCGATCGGGGACAGGGCGGGGAAAGGGATTGGAGGGCTTGAGAGCGGAAATGCTCAAGGGGGATGAGCAGGGGCGGGGGGGGGAGCGGGACGTGAGGCCGCGAATGCCTGGGTCGGCCCTGGGTTTCGGATATATGGTCGGATATGCGCATCTACTTACCATTGCACGTGATGAACGCGCGCTCGCTGTTCCTCTCACACAAACACAATTACACGGCCCCATGCAGGCGCGGGCAAGTCGCTGACGTACCAATTGCCAGCCATACTGATGCCGGGTGAGTGCGTGGCGTGTGTGTGTGTACTTGTGTGTGCGTGTGTGTGTGTGTGTGTATATGTGTGTGTGTGTGTGCTTTTGTGCCTGTGTGTGTGTGCTTTTGTGCCTGTGTGTGTGTGCTTTTGTGCCCCTGTGTGTGTGTGTGTGTGTGTGTGTGTGTGTGTGTGTGTGTGTGTGTGTGTATGTGTGCCTGGGTAAGGGGGGACACAACGAGGAGTACGGATTATGTGTGTGTCAGGCGCTGTAGGGGATGTGGAACTCCGCTCGGCGCGGTCGTGGCGGCCCCCGCCCCTCTAGCTGCAAGCCGCTCCCGCAGTGCGGTTTTGTCAACCCATGGCCACAGCACCACGCAACCCGCCTACTCCCTGGGCCCCACCCTCTCCCTCTTCCCTCCCTCCCTCCCTCCCTCTTCCCTCCCCTCCCCCTCCCCTCCCCCTCCACCCCCTCCCCCCCAACTCCCACCCACAGGCATCACGCTGGTTGTGTCGCCGCTGCTGGCGCTCATGGATGACCAGCTCACACACCTGCCGCCGCTGCTGAGGGGCAGGGGCGCGTGCCTTAGCGGGCAGCAGAGCAGGCAGCAGGTGGGGGACTGTGTGTGTGTGTGGGGGGGGGGGGGGGTGGGGTTGGGGGGTGGGGGAGGGGAGGATCGGGGTGCAAAGATGGTCGCAAAAGCGGTATAGGATGCCGAAGTCCAGCGACTAGGGAGGGAATGTGGGGTTGAGGCGGGCGCTGTAACCTGGGGGGGGGGGGCGTGCACAGCAACCCAATAGCATCGGGGGTGCCTGAAGCCGTCTGCAAGCCCCCTCCACGTCCTCCACGTCCTCCTCCTGTCAAACCCCAACCCATCCCTCGCTCCCTCCCCTTCCCACCTGGCGGGAGTGGGGTTGTTAAACGGGAATGCAGCTGTGTGTGTGTGCAACCGCCCACCTCCTCCAACCCTATCACTCCTCCCCCCTCCCCTCCCCCCTCCCTCCCCCCCCCTATCCCCTGCAGGTGGAGTCTGCGCTGGCTGCTGCGGGCCGCGGGGCTGTGAAGCTGCTGTACGTGGCGCCCGAGAAGCTGCTCACGCCCTGGCTGCTGGCGGCCATACGCGGGCTCACCATCAGCCTGGTGGGTGGGGTGGGGGGGGGGAGATGGGGGGCAGATGGGGGGGTGGGCAAGGAGACGGGGAACACAAGACCGGGGGCACAGCAGGGTGTGTGTTGTGCATTACGACGTCAACGCCGTGCCGTTGCCGTGACCCACACACACACATACACACACACCTGGACCCGCCTGCCCCGCCTTCCACCAACTCGCCCTGCCCCTCCCAGATTGCTGTGGACGAGGCGCACTGTGTGGCGGAGTGGGGTCACTCCTTCCGGCCTGCATACCTGCGGTGAGGGGTTGGGGGCGGGGGGGGGGGGGTTGTATATACCAGCCCAAACTAAACCAAAACCAACGAAAACGAGAGTGGGGGGAGGGAAGGGGCGTTGCTTTCTTGATCATTTAAGAAGTGAAGACGTAGGCACAGTATATGGGGCGGGTGGGCAGGTGCGTGGCTAGGGGAGGGGGGGTTGTAGATACCAGCCCATACTAAACCAAACCCAATGCAATAGAGCGAGGAGGAGAGCGTGGGCGATGCTTGACAACGGAGTGGCACGCGACAATGGTCCCCATTCCCGAAAAGCACCGAGTTCCCAGGTTCCCAGCGAAACATCCCGCAAACCGGTAGAAAGAAGGCGATGAGCTCTGCGGTCTTGCGCGTGTGGGCGGTGCTGACGGTAGCCGCCTTCGAAATTGCGCACGCACGTTCTATCTAGCAATGCAGACTAGGCACACGTTGAATACCCACCTAGAAGACATCAAGGGAGCCCGGGCGCCGAGGAGAAAGGGGTTGGGAAACGGGTCACGGGAAGGGGTGTATCAATGCCACTCGCACCGAGGCTGTGACTTTGCACCGAACCCCACTCACCACCCAAACAGACACCCTGTGCCCTCGCCCGTGCCCTCCCCCTTCACGTATCATTCATGTAATCCCCCCGAACTTTCCCCAAACACTCCCCACCCACCCCCAGGCTGGGCTACGTGCTGCGTCACGTGCTGCGTCCGCGCTGTGTGCTGGGCCTGACAGCTACCGCCACCGCCGCCACAGCAGCAGAGGTGGCGGCGGTGCTGGGGCTTGGGGCGGCGGCGGCAGGAGCGGCGGGAGGAGGAGGAGCAGGAGGGGGAGGGGTGGCGGCGGCGGTGCCTACAGCCGGTGCTGCTGCTACTGCTGCTGCGGCTGCTGCTACTGCCGGCGCCCCCACTGCTACTGCCGGCGCCCCCTCGCCTCCTCCGCCTCCGCCCCTGGCGCCCTACCTGATCAAGGAGCCGCCGCTGCGGACCAACCTGCGGCTCAAGGTGGGGGTGGGGGGTGGGGGGGGGGGAGTGCATCGGGGTGGGGGTGCGGGTGTGGGTGGGAGTGGGCCCAGCTCACTGCCAACATACCCATCCCCACAGCTACCGTGGGCGAATTGCACGCCTGACACCCAGCACCCTAACCCCAGACCACAAAACCTCCCACACCATCCAACACACCCAAAACCCCACCTCCACCCCACTCCACTTCCCCCCCCCCCAACCCCAAACCCCCACCCCAGGTGGTGCACGTGCCCCCCGGCTCGGGCGAGTCGGGTCGCTCGCGGCAGCTGCTGCTGAGCCTGCTGCGCGCCCCCGCGCCCGGGCTGGGCGGCTGCGGCAGTGTGCTTGTGTATGTGTCCATGCAGTGGCAGGCGGACGAGCTGGCGGGGTGGCTGCAGAGCAGCTGCGGCATCG
>NC_057018.1:32471-71859 GCF_000002595.2 Chlamydomonas reinhardtii | reverse complement strand
GGGGGGGAGTGGAGGGGTGGGTACGAGGGGGGCCAAGGGAATGAGTGGGTGCAGGATTAAGTGCGAAGATTGAGGGCGGGAGGGAAAGTGGGAGCAACGGGCCGACCTCGTCTTTGCACCATGACACCTCTCCACACCTGCACCCACTGCCTAACGAACCTCCGCACCCACTACCTACCACACCTCCACACACACTCCTCACACACACTCCTCACACACACACACACACACACACACACACACACACACACACACACACACACACACACACACACACACACACACACACACACACACACACACACACACACACACACACACACACACACACACACACACACACACACACACACACACACACACACACACACACACACACACACACACACACACACACACACACACACACACACACACACACACACACACAGTCACACAGTCACACAGTCACACACATACACACACACACACACCTCCCCCCCCCACGCTATACCCCTCAGGACTACCTGCGCTTCCGCTCGCTGGCCTTCTCCAACTCCGCCGAGCTGTCCGCCGTGGAGGCCTTCCTGGCCAAGGTGTTCAGCCCCCGGCCCCTGCTAGGCAGTAGCAGCAGCAGCAGCAGCAGTAGCAATGGCAGTAGCAGCACGTCCTCCTCCTCCTCTTTCGGGGTGCTACAGCTCAGCTCGCTGGCCGAGTCGCACGACCTACCCGAGGAGGCGGCGGAGAGCCTCATGAGCTACCTGCAGCAGGGGCCCGGCGAGGTGGCGGCGGCTGTAGCAGGTGCAGGAGGCGGGGCGGCTGTAGCAGGAGCAGGTGGTGGTGGTGGCGGCTACAGCGGCGGCGGCTACGTGTCTGTGCTGCCCAGCTGCAGCGCTCGTGTGCACGTGTACTTCCACCGCTGCCAGCCCGCGGTGCTGGCGCGCAGCTGGCCGGTGGTTGCGGCGCTGCTGGCCACAAAGCCGAGGGTGCACAGGGGCTGCTACAAGGTGGGTGTGGGTGGGTGTGGGGGTGTGGGTGTGGGTGTGGGGGTGTGGGGGAGGTGTACACTCATGTTTGTTAGGGAAGGAGACGGGGGAGGCGGTGGGGGTGGATGGGGGGCGTGGGGTGGGTGCGGGGGTGGGTGGGTGGGGTGTTGCAGGGCAGCATGCAGCTCTCTCGGCCGGTGCACACTCCGCACACGCCGTACACACGCACCTCATCCCAAGCCCCCCAAACCCCCACCCATCCCCCAAACCCCGCGCACACAATACACACACACACACACATGCAGTTGGACATGGCGGCCCTGGTGGCGGCGGCGCCGGGCGGCGGCATGAGCAGCTCTCAGGCTCTGCGGCAGTTGGCGCAGCTGGCGGGATTGGGCCAGATCCACTTCGAGCCGCAGCCGGGGGCCAAGAACAGGTGGGGGGTGTGAGGGTTTGTGGATGGGGGCGTGGGGTGGTTGGGTTGTAAATACCAGCCCAAACTAAACCAATGCAGCAGCGCAAGGGATGCGCCCATGCAGCAGTGCACGTAATCCTTCATTCATCCTCACTCCTGATCCCACTCCTGTGCTGTTGCTGCTGCACTGCACACGTGCCCCCACGCAAGGACCGGGCACGTTGCGCCCGCGCAGCAGCAGCAACACCCAGCACCGAGCGGCACCATTCCCGACTCCTCCCCACCCCTCCTGCCCCTCCTGTTACGCCCCACCCCCTGACCCCTGACCCCTGACCCCACCCCTCCCACCCCCGCCCCTCCTGCCCCTCCTGCCCCCCATCCCCCCTCCCACCCCCGCCCCTCCTGCCCCCACCCGCAGGTGCCTGGCCTGGCAACTGCTGCGGCCGCCGCCACCCGACTCCGCGGGCGGCCTGAGCGCCCTGGCGGCGGCGCTGCACTCCCGGCTGTGCGCGCAGACGGCGGCGGCGGCGGCGCGGCTGGACCTGGTGTGGGGGCTCATGGCGGGAGCCTGGGAGGCGGGAGGTGAGGCGGGAGGGGGGGAGGAAGGCGGGGTGAGGAGTTCGCCAGTTGCGGTTTGGTGCCTGTGCCGATGGGTGAGAGTGGGAGCCGATACCGCGGTTCATCCCCCCCCCCCGCACTCTGTGTGGCTGGGTTGGGGTCCTGGGTCCACGTGACCCCGCAGCCCTGAGGTAAACCCACCTCAACCCCGTACCCGCACCCGAACTCACCCCCCGCTACCATCCCACCATCCACCCACCCTACACCCTCCCCCGACCCGCTCCCCCCCCCACACCCACCCACCCACCCCACCCCAGGCCCCAGTGATGCCGGCCAGGAGTCCTTCCTGCGCCCGCGTGTCACCGCCTACTTCGACGACCCCCACTTCCACCTGCTGCCAGGAGGAGGAGGAGGGGGAGGAGGAGCAGGAGATGGAGGAGGAGGAGGGGGAGGAGGGGGAGGAGCGCCCGGGGGAGGAGCGGGAGCGGGAGCAGGGGCGGCGCTGCTGCCTGCCGTGCCGCCGCCTCCCGCCGCCCCCGCCGGCTGTCCGCCGCTGCCGCTGTCGGGCCGCAGTGAGCGTGTGAAGCTGGAGGTGGAGGCGGCACTGACAGCCAACAGGGCTAGGCTGAGCTGCGCGGTGAGGATGGAGGGTGGTGATGGGGGGGGTGGGGGAGAGGAGGGGCGGAGGGGCGGAGGGGGAGGGAGGGAGGGAGGAATGAGGGGGGACGTTGTAGGCATCAGCCCAAACTGAACCGAACCCTATGCGGAAGAGCGAGGAGGAGAGCGTGGCCTATGCTTTGACAACGGAGCGGCACTCGAGAGTAGCCCCCATCCCCGAAAAGAGGGGGGGCGTGTGTGCTGCCAGGGGTGATTGTGCCTGGTACTCTGGTGTGGGCGGCAGGGCGGTGTTAGTGTGGGACACGTGCTTGCGGGCGGACGGGCGGGCGGGCCGGCTTGGCACACAAGCACGCACAGGTTTGATTCGTTCTCTTCTCTGTCTCCGACTTCGCCCACTCACCGTCATCCCACCTGACGCCCCAGGGGGTTTTCCCCTTACTCCACTTGCCACCCCCTCCCCTCCCTAACTCTCCCCCCTCCCCTCCCCCCCCCTGGTCCCAACCCAACCCCCCCACCCGCCACAGTCCGCCCCGCCGCTGACGCCCACGGCTGTGGCCCGCCTGCTTCACGGCCTGGCTGGACCCGCCTTCCCCGCAGACGCCTGGCGCAAAGCGCCGGGCTGGGGCAGGTGAGGGGGGGGGGCCTTGGGGGCTGGGGGCTTGTGTGTGGGTGTGTGATGGAAGGGGGGTGGTGGTGGGCGTGTGTGGGCGAGGGGCAGGGGGTTAACTTTGAACCAAGGGGGCGGGAGAGCAGCTGGTGGAGGCGGGGTGGAGGCGGGGCGGAGGCGGGGCGGAGGTGGGGCGGAGGCGGGGCGGAGGCGGGGTGGAGGCGGGGCGGAGGTGGAGGGCACAGTGCCCATCATCACCCCCACACCGCCTACTCCCTGGCGGCAGTGCTAGGACGCCACAATCACAAACCAAGTAAAACCCCTCTCCACACGCATACCCTTCTCTCAGTCACCGCCCTCCCAAACACACACACACACAAGCACACCTACCTAAACCCCGCCTCGCCATTTCCCCCCCCCCCCTCAGCCTCAAGACGCACGACTGGGCCTACGTGCGGGCGGTGGCGGCGCACGTGCTGGCCAGCCGGCAGGCGCGGGAGGCGGCGCGGGAGCGGGAGGCGCGCAAGAGGGCGCGGGAGGCAGACGGGGAGGAGGGCGGCGAGGGCGAGGGCGAGGGGGCGGAGGAGGGGGCGGGGCAGCAGCAGCAGCAGCCGCCACTGGGTGGGGCGTTGGGGCTGGGGGCGGGGCGGGCGGCTCAGCGGCCGCGGGTGGCGCGGGCGGCTGCGGAGGTGCTGGAGGCGGCGGATGTGTACGTGCTGTGAGTGTGTGTGAGAGGCTGGAGCAGGAGGAGGCGGGGCGAGGCGGGGGGCATCTTGGGGGCATGTGGGAATGGATTCCTCGCCGTGTTTGCTTCGCTGAGTCATGGCGCTCCCTGCAGCAAATCGTGCGTATCATACGAGGACTCAGACACACACATGCGTGAGGCTGTCCGAGTTTGCGACTGCTGGGCGGTGCCGTACTGCTGTAAACAGCTGTTCCATTGACTGCCACCGCCATCTGAAATGCCCCCACCTCGGATGCAAACGCTTCATCCACAGTGCCCACGCAACTGTGTGTGTGTGTGCGGGGGGGGTCGTGGGTGTGTGGGCACGTCCGGGGCGAAGTAAGGCGTTGCTCTACCCCCCCTGGAATGACCGACCTGATGCAACAACACCCGTTACAGCCATGCCGCCAGTGTCCAGTGTCATCACGGCAATCCGGCATGTGTCACCTGCCAACGTCAGAATGCAACAACGCATTCATGTGCCTCGTGCCAGCTCACAGCCAGGATGTCAGAGGGTGAAACAGCCACATCCACGACAACGGCCCGCCCTGCTCTCCCCCCCCGATGCTCGTGCAGACCAACCGACCACTCAGCAGGCGACCACGCCACCCATTGAGCCGCCTCGTGGCGTCGTTGCCATACACATGGATGCGGTGCCTCAGCCCATACCGCTACAGCTGCATTGCTAATCGGTGTGCACGGCCATGAACGCGACAACTGTAGCAATTAGTGGATGTATGACACGCATATCTTTAATGCCTGCCACGTGACCCTGGTCAGTCGGCCACCACCACCACGGCCTCCACCGGCAGCGGCCGCCATCAACGACAGGGCAGCAGCGGCCGCCGTCAACCAACATGGCAGCAGGGGCCGCCATCCCTCACCTCCACCCGGCCGCCAATTGTCACGGCGCCGTCACGCCTCGCCTTGCCTCGTCCACCACCGCCACCTATCTCTTTCATCGGTGGATCGGAACGGATCCGAACCCAGTCCGCACCAGTGCGTGTCAAAAATGTGGTCCTCATCCGTTACTACCATTCCGTATGCAGCAGGTGCGTGCATGCAGGCCCGACACATTTTCTTCACAGCTTGCTAGACAGGTGATCTCTAGCATACGATACGCCTTCCGTTGACAAGACTCACAGCCAACAAGTACACATACTTTGTGGTCCCCAAGCAAGAAACGCTTGGAGGACCCAGACATGGCGATGCTACCTAGCCGCAGTCCTAGGTGCAGAGGGGGCGCAGGTGCGCCGAACGTCGGCCTTCCTGCCCCCAGCCCCTTACTTGGTGCCGCATAAATTCTTCTCATCATTCCCTTCACCGCCTGGTCTGGGCGGCGTCAAGCCTCCCCAACATCCAACCCTCTCGCCCGATTCCCGAAGCGCGACAACAGCTAGTGCCTGTGCCGCCCACAGAGTGCTTTTATGCAGTTGCGAAGACGAGCAGCCGCGTTCTCCGCCCTGGAGCCATAACTCTCTGCCGACTGGCATCCGCCAGCACCGGCCCCTCAAGTAGCGCCTCTCGAAACCAACTAGCAATTAAACCCTAAAACCCCAACCAAACCTTGCTTCAAGCCTTCAAGGCCTTCTGCCAGTATGACGCTTTGGTACGGTAGACCCCACCCACAGGCAGGGCTGGCGCCATGTGAGGAGGCGACACGCAGTGTCTTCATCCCAGCGCCGATTCTTCTGTGCGCTCTTCTGTGTGCAACAACCTATGGAATGGCATACCACAAAGTGTCTGGACCCTGTTAATTGGTGAATGCCATCCTCGCCATTCGCAGCATTATTATTAAAAAGCCTCCATGCAAAAAAAGAGGTCATCAACCTCGTCCAATTCCCAGCTTCCTGCTAACCACACCCGCTCGTGAAAAACGAAATGTGTGCCGCGGACTGTCAAGCCCACCCGCGCAAGCTGTGCGCCTGCATCCTAACACCCCCCGCTTCCCGCGCGGGACGTGCAAGACACCTCGGGACGCAATGTTGCGCGCAGCAGGGATATGCAATGCACGTCGTCCATTGAACTCTGTCGCCACTAGGGCTGTAGCCCATAAGATCAATCTGTATGCATAAATGTCAGTCCGCCAAAAGTCCCCGGCAAAAATTGCCACCTACAACAAACGGGACTGAGAATCCCCGCACATGAGCTGGGGGCGGTATTTGCGCCTGCTGCTCCACAGCAGCTCGCCATTATTTGCGGCCGCAATCGCATCAGGCACGTTGCGTCCCTCCTCACAGGCCTCCACAATGCCGCCTCCGCCTCACGACTGCTTGCCGCCTACACAGCCAACACCTACACCAACACCTACACCCGCGGCTGCTGCGAGCGCTGGCGGTGGTGGGGGTGCGCGGGCGAGCAGGCGGCCTCGGCCCCCTCGCCCTCCCCCTCGCCATCACTGCCGCCCTGGCTGCCGTCGTCCTCACGTCCAGAACCGCCCACCGCAGCGCGCAGGATGGAGGCAGCGGCGGCGGACAGGGAGGAGGAGCGGCGGCCGCCACTGCCGCTGCCGCCGCTGGTGCTGCTGCGCGCGGGGCCGCAGCCGCGCAAGCCGGCGGCCAGCGCCGAGGCGGACATGTACAGGGCGGGGCTACACGGCGGCTGCTGGCACTGGGCCTGGGCCGGTGACTGCTGTGCGCGAGGCGATGCCGCGGCTGCCTGGGAGCCAGACACCCGCACCGCAGCGGCCTGGTCACAGGGCTCCGGGCACTGGTACATGTGTGTGTACGCGTAAGCGCCGCGCTCGTGCTCGCCACTGGCCGGCCAGTGGCCGCCTCCGCCTCCGCCTCCGCCTCCGCCTCCGCCTCCGCCTCCGCCTCCGCCTCCGCCTCCGCCTCCGCCTCCGGCGCGCCTGCAGCTGACCTGTGTGGCCTCCAGCTCCGCCGCCACCGCCGCATCGATGTCGTCCTGCAGGCCCGAGTCGCCCTGAGGCAACAGCAGCAGCTGCTGCTGCTGCTGCTGGGGCGGCAGAAGGGTCTGGGCCCCGTGAGGCGCCTGGGGCTGCTGGGGCTGCTGGGGCGTGTGGGTCGCGGCGGGCCGGCCCCGCAGCAGGCCGCTCCACTGCATCGCCGCCAGCGCCTGCTGCTGCTCCAGCAGGCCCGCAGGCCGGTCCGCGGCGGGCAGGCCGGGCTGCTGCATGCGGCAGGGGCGCTGGGGGTGCTGTGCGTGCTGGTGCTGTGTGTGGTGCGGGTGGTGCGGGTGGTGGCAGGGGTGGGACTGGTCCGAGTCCAAGTCCTGAATGTGGCCCTGGTGCTCGTGGCGCTGCACCGGGCCGCGCGCCGCGGGGTGGCGGAGCCTGGCGGCGCCGCCGCCATCCCGGCCGCCGCCGCCGCAGTGGCCGCTGGTGACTGTGGCGGCCTCGGCGGCGGTGATGACGCCGCGCAGGGCCGCCGCCACGTCCGAGGGCCGCTCCACCACCAGCCGGTGCAGGCCGTGGGGCGGGTGAGGCGGCGGCTGCTGGTGCTGCTGGTGCGGGTGGGGGTGCGGCGGCTGGAAGCGGGGCAGGTGGTAGGTGCCGCCGCCGCCACCGTCGCCGTCACCGTCGGCACCGCCGCCGGCCATGGCGCCCATTGCGCTGCAGCCGCCCGCGGCCAGGTAGGCGCGGGGGTAGCCGGTGGTGTGGCCAGCCAGAGCCCGCTGGCCCCTGCGACCGCCGCTGTGTGTGTTGTCAGCGTTGTCGTTGGTGTTGTTGTCGTTGTTGTCAGTGTCAGAGGTGAGGGGCCAGTCGCCACAGTCGCCAGTGCGGGGCGGGCAACTGAATGTGTCGCCGCTGCCACCGCCGCCGCCAGACGGGCAGGCGGCCGGCCGCGCATACGCGCCGCTGCTGCAGGGGCCGGCTGGTGCTGCTGCCGAGGCCGCAGGGGAGCGAGTGCTTCCCCAAGGCACGACCACAATGGGCGGCAGCGGGCCGGCTGAGTCCAGGCCCACAGGAGCGAAAGGCGCGCAGGGCTGACCGCCCGCGTCCAGTGCCAGTGCCCGCTGCTGGAACGGCTGCGAGGGCTGCTGCAGGCGCAGGGGGCCGTTGCGGTCGCCCCCTGCAATGAGCGTGAGCATCCCCGCCTCCTCACCGCCCTCCTGACCCTCCTCGCCATCACTCCTCCACTCACGAGCCTGGCCCTCGGCCCCGCCCCCGCCGCGGCCGCGCAGCACCAGCACCCGCACCTCAGTGGCGCTGCCGCTCAGCCCGCGACTGGCGCCGTCCCCACCACCACCACCACTGCCGCTGCTGCTGCTGCGGCTGGCGCCCAGCCGCCACAACGGCGAGGAGGGCGGGTCCGGAACCACCTGCGCCGCGCGTGAGGCGGTTGCGGCGGCGGCGGGCAGCAGCAGCGACGGCCGCTGCGTGGCGGAGCCGTAGCCGCCCGAGTCCCCTGGAGCGCCGGCAGTGGTGCCGCCCGTGGTGGCGGCGCCGGCAGTGGCTGCGGTGCCGGCGCTGCACATGAGCGGCGGCGACTGGCTCCGGAGCTCCAGTGCGGACAGGCTGAGCGTGCGGCTGAGCGTGTGGGCGAAGCGGCGGTGGGAGGGGGCGGCGGAGGCAGAGGAGGCGGCGGTAGCGACTGCAGCAGCGGCGGGGGAAGGCGCGACGGGCGAGGCCACTTGGGGGGTGGCGGCGGCGGCTTGAGGCTGTCTGAGGGGCAGCCCCTGGCGCCAGCAGCAGTAGGGCACCACGGTGATGAGCGGCGCGTCGCTGTGTGTGCCCGCGGCCGCGCCCGCCTCCGACATCCCGGAGGGCCCTGAGGCCGCAGCGGCTGCGGCATAGGCGTGGGCGGGGCCCAGGCTGACGGGGCAGGACGCGTGCATGGGGCCGGAGTCCGCAGCAGCAGCCAGCAGCGCAGCGGCGGAACTGGCGGCAGCACTGGTGGCGCTGCAGGCGGCGGCGCTGCCACCTTCAGTGGTGATGTCGCCGACCGGGCGCTGCAGCAGGCAGGGGATGAGCGGGGAGGCCGCGGCGGCGGCGGCGGCGGCGGCGGCGGCGCATTGGGGCAGCGGGGCGCTGGAGTCGTTGGCGGCGGCAACCCACGGCCCCCGCGCCGGTGGTGGCGGCTGTGGCGCTGCCCCGGGCGGCTGCATCAGCACCTCCATCTCCTGCATCCCGACCTCCCCATGCGCCTGCAGCTGCGAGCCGGGCATGCGGGGCTGGTGCTGGGACGGCGCCGTCAGCGGCGGCGCCTGCAGCGCCTGAAGCGCCCGCTCCTGCGCCTGCGCCAATGCGTGCAGGCGCTGGCGCTGCCACAGCGCGTGCTGCAGCTGCTGCGCGGGCGTCAGGCTCGGGCCCGGGGGCGCCGGCCCGTGGACCAGGGGCAGGGGCAGGGGCAGGGCCGGCAGCTGCGGGTGCGGGTGCGGGTGCGGGTGCTGGGCGCAGGCGGGTGCAGTGTGGGACAGGGCTGCTGCGGCTCCGTCCATCTCCTCGTCCTCCTCGGGACTGGACCAGGAGGCGCTCAAGGCCGAGGCCGGCAACCCCACACCGGGGGAGCCGCGGGGCGCGGGGGCCGCGGCAGCGCCTGCGCCTGCGGCTGTGCCGGCGGCGGCTGCCTCCTGGGCGGCGGCGGCTGCCTCTGCGGCTGCCAGTGCGGCCTGTTGGAAGCAGTGGTGCAGGTGCGGCAGCTGCTGCCACTGCGGCGGCAGCTGGAAGGGTGGGTGCGGCTGGGAGGCGGCCGAGGCGGCGGCGCGGGCGCTGTTGGCGTTGTTGTGGGCAAGCAGCAGGGACTCGGCCAGCTGCGCAGCCGCCAGCAGGGCCGCGCGGGACGGCTCCGCAGTGGGGCGCAGGTTGGGAGCGCAGCGCGCGGCGGCGGCGGCGGCGGCGGCGGCGGGGTAGACGACGCCATCGCTGTTGGAGCCGCCCGTCTCCTGGGAGTGGGCGGGGCCTGCGGCGGCCAGGTGCGGGTGCGGGTGCGGGTGCTGACCTAGACGTGCCACCAGCTGCCGCTGCGCCAGACTGAGCACCAGGGAGGCGGCGGCGGAGGCGGCATTGACGGCCGTCACCGGCGGAACCACCACCTGCCCGCCACTGCCGCCCTGGCGCATGCCCGCACCCGCCACAGCGGCGGCCGCGGCAGTTGTCACCGCGGCGGCGGCGGCGGCGCCAGCGGCGCCGCACCTGGCGGCAGCGGCGGCGGCAGCTGCGAGCACCTGCAGGTCGATGATGCGCTGCAGCACAGCCGCCGTGGAGCTGGACGCAGACGGGGTTGGGGTGACGGGGTGGGGCAGGACATAGCCGTGGGGCCGGGTCCGGAGCCGGCCCGAGTTGACGCCGCCAGCTGCCGTGTAGAGCCCGGCAGCGGCGGCGCACTCGCCTCCGTTTTCGCTGCCGCTGCTGCTGTTGGCGGTGCCGCCGCCGGCGATGCCCGAGTTGGACGCCTCTGCCGCGGCCGCCGCGGCAGTGGCCGCCAGTGAGGCCAGCAGCAGCGCCTGGCTAGAGGCGGCGCCGCTGGGGGCCGCATGCACGGCCGGGCGGCAGTGCCGGTGAGCACTGCTGGTGCTGCCGTTGATGCCGTTGGTGCCGTTGTGGCTGCGGGCGGTGGGGACCACGTGGCGCGGGCCGGAGGAGGCCACCGCTGCCATGGCCGCCACAGACACAGGCGCCACCTCGGGACTGCCACCCGCCGCCGCCGCCGCCGCCGCCGCGATCTGGCTTATCGCCGCCTCTCGCTCATCCGCCTCCTGTGAGGCCCGGTTGGCCACCAGCCGGTCCAGCTGCAGCACCTCGCCCAGCACGTCCATGGCCCACTCACACAGCTCAGCCTCAGCCTCCTCGCCGGGCCGGGCAGCTGGGGGCGGCTGAGCAAGGTCCTGCGCGCCGTCAGGCGAACCCTCGGCATCATCCGCGCACCGCCGCTGCGGCTCGGGCTGCGCCGGTGCTGCGAGGCCAGAGGTGTAGCCGGTTGCCGCCGCGGCGGCGGTGGCAGCGGCGGCTTGGGCGGCGGCCGCCAGATGGCCGGGCACGTTCACAGCTAGCTGTGGGCACAACGCGGGGTGGCCCAGGATGCGGGCGTGCTCGGCCACTGCGGTTACGGCCAGGGGCGGCAGTCGGACCAGCGCGACCTCCTCAAGCCGCCTCAACAGACTGCGGGCAGGAGCAGGAGCGGGAGCAGATGCAGAGTGAAGATCAAAGAACTAGGCCAGAAGGTCGTGAGAACATGTGCAGGGGCTGCATGGCGCCTGGTTCCTACTGCTGCCGTCATATGCTGCCTCGCTGTTTCAAGCCGCGGGCGCCCCAGGACTTCTTTCACAGACCGTGCCGCACTTACGCATGGTTCCAGGTTCCATGCCGCGTCGCCACCACCAGCACCGCAGCCAGGTCGCCGCAGCCGGTCAGCTGCTGGGGGGCGCCAGTGGACCCAGTGGCCGTGGCGCCACTGCCGCTGCGACGACCGCCTGCGCCTGTACCTGGGCCGTGGCTGAGGCGCCCGCACACGCCCCCGCTGCTGCTGCCGCCGGCACTGCCACTCGGCAGCAGCAGGCTGCTGCGGCTAGCGGCGGGAAGTGGCACTGGCAGCGCCAGCACACAGCGCGCACCCGAGCGCAGCAGCCAGGCCGCGTCCGTGGGCGGGCAGCAGCAGCTGCAGGCGCCCGAACCCGCATGGGAGCCCGCAGCCCCGCCGGCAACACCGGACGTGGAGCACTGCGCGCTGCCGCCACACAGCGAGGTCTGGGTGGTCTGTGTGGTGGCAGCGACGGCGCCGGCAGCGCCTGCAGCGGCCGCACCGGCGGGCGTGGCTGTCGCCGAGGAGCCCCACGAGGACCCCCAGCTGGACAACACTTTGCTACTGCCGGGCCCAGCCGCGGCCTGCTGTTGCTGCTGTTGGTGCTGGCGGCCAGCGGGCGAGTCCAAGGACGCCCGCTGCTGCGGCTGCAGCGGCTGCGAGGGCAGGTGCGTGAGCTGGCTGGAGTGCGCCATCAGCGGGCCATAGGTGGACACCGGCCCGGGCGCGGCTGCTGCGCCTGCCGGGCCGTGGCCGTGGCTGTTCACGCCATATGCGCACGAGGACCCGGCCGCCGCCACGTCGCCCACACACCAGCGACTGGTGCGGGTCTGTACGGAGCAAGTGGGGCGAGTGGGGCGGCATGGGTGAGGACCAGATCGCGCTTGAAGGAGATGCATATCGCAAGTGGGCTTGGGCGTAAATTACTGAAAACATACGAACAAGCAAAACCGGTTGACCGAGATGATCCTTCCCAACCGCCCTGTCCAACAGCACAGCCACCCGTCACCGCCAGCTGCCACAGCCGGCTTTGCCGCTCACTTTGAACACACAGCGTGTGAAGGGGTTGGGCCGCTGCGGCGCACCCGCGTCCGCAGCTGCCAGGCTGCGCTGAGCCGCCGTCGAGCCAAGCAGTGGCGGGAACAGGGAGGCGCCGGCGCCCGCGGCCGCCAGCACTCCAAACGTGTCCTGGGAGGGATGCACCAGGTACACCCTGCGCATGGGGAGGAAGAAGAACACAACGGCAGATCACAACATGCTCGAATGTATACAACAATACAACAATTCAGGGTTGCGCAAGGAGTCGCGTTTTGCCCGCGGTTATGTCCGCGCGCCAGTTTCGGTGTGGGGCAATGGACGGACCACTGAGCGCGTAGCAGACAATCTGAGCTGTGATGAACCAGGACCGGCGCATCTAAAAGGCAAGCCCTTAATGCGTGGGTTGCTGGGCGCAAACAAAAGGAAACGCCTGCGGCACGTCCTCCGTTTCCGTATACTGCAATTGTGTCCGCATTCGGGAGCCAAACGTACGTAGATTCCTCGGGAACAATCCGCAATAAGTTACCGAGTATGACGCTCACCCGCAAAAATCGATGGCGCTGTGTTCGGCGAGCAGCCGGGCCACACAGGTCAACTTCTCGGAGCATGAGCCAGTCTTGAGTGCGGCGGTCACGGCCGAGTCGATCTGCGCATTTGAGGTAGAGCACCAGCTCTGTTGTTAATTTCTGCTCGCGCCGATACTAAGCAGGCAGCTCGGCTAAGGGACCGCCGGGACGAGACTAACTTCGCACCTTGTCAGCCTCGCTTATCGCCTTCTGGTCCAGGCTACGGCGTAAGCCGCTAAGTATTGAGATGATCTTGGAGCCAGTCGATTTGCGAAGGTGGCCGGAGTTATCATTTTGCGATGGTTCGCCAGGTGAGGGCCCTGTGGATAGCGCGCGTCATTCTTAGTTACTCATAGGTCTAGTAAATCGAAGCAGCAGGGCAGCAGGCCGTGAGAGCAAGGAAAGCGACAGGGCCCCAAGGCGCGCCCACTCGGATGGCAAACGCGCGGCCGCCTAACCTGTGCTCAGCACCGCAAGTCAACCCTCAACCTATCTCTCATAATCGCACCTTCAGCTGGTGCCTCCGCGGGGGCCTTTCGCTTCGTCATAAATTTCAGGCGCATTTCTCGTTGGGCTCGGGCCCATAGGGCTTAGGGGCTGCCGTGCTTATAGGATTGCTGTAGAGTAGAGCTGGTGTATGGAGTAAAGGAAGCCGTCGGCAAATTTGGCGCGGATTGGCCGGCGGATACACAACGATGTCCTGGCTGGCGCGCCCCTGAGCGAGGTCGACCTGGCACGATCCGCCGGGGGAGAGCCCCAGATGGAGGATCGCAATGGGGCTCCGGCCACCCTTCCGTCTCCCCGCCTCTCGGCACTGAAGATGCTTGCAAAGCTACCGAGTGCACTCGTTTTATCACAAACCCTCGCACAGACGGAGGACGCCGCGGACGACGAGTCTGTTCGCACCGCCTTACTTGCAGGAGCGCAGCTCGCTATTATCAAAGATGCATTTGTAACGGTTCAGCAACTGCTGCCGCCGATTTGAGATTAGGAATAAGGTGGAAATTGGAAAAAGCCATTCGCACCCTTTTTCCGGTTTCTTGGTAACGAAAAAAGCTCCCGCGAAGAAAGCCCCTAAGGCCCTGAAACACTTAATGCATACACGCTAGCTCATTAGCAGCAGCGTGACCAGTCAGCTGGGCATGCCGCAAGGGTTTTGGGTTTCGCCTGCCTCGCACCAAACAAACATACCGCACTCGGCCTCAGCTGGCGATGTGCGGGAGTGAAGCCCCTTACGGAAGTGAGGGGCCAATGCAGTACCTGCACGTGCGAGTGCATTGAGCGTTGGGCCTTGACCGCAGCTGGCTTGCAGCGAGGGTGCGTGCCTGTTGGCCTGCCTCAGGTGCCCCGACCTGAGTCAAGTTTGTTTCGTTTGGCGGATCACAGCAGAATTGGCGGAGCGCGCAGAACAGCAGGGTCAAAATGGGTCAAAAGGCATGTAGTTAAAGGCCGTGGGTAGCGGTGTAGAGGTGCCCCGCGTGGCCGTGCCTGCACCTGCGGTCTGTTCCCGCTGGGTGCTGGCTGCCGCCGCTGGCTGATGGTGGTGTTGATTTAAGGGAGTGCAAGGCCTGGGTTTTTTCGCGGGAGGTTTTTTCCGGTATCAAGAAACCGGTAAAAGGGGGCGAATGGCTTCGTCAGGGAGGGAGGTAGGAAACAAGGGGCCGGACCCCATGCCCCGAAATCCTCCAGGACCCCCTTGAGGGGACGACCGACCCCCCCACCGACAAAACCTTGTTGTTTAGGGGTTAAAAGCCCTCCAGTTGATACCAACATGGTTCCAATCGACTCCTCTTGACGAGCGCTATCACGCTGTGCCATCGGTGGTCCTATATTGAGACTTCACGCACGGGATTCTACCCATGAAAATGCCCTCGACCCAGCCCACCCCGCGTTCACCTCTCTGCCATGTTATGTATGGACAGCGTGCATCGGCAGCCTTGTGAAACATGAAATCATGGGCACCAGCGCTTGAGAGCCCCGCCACGTCAGTGCGCGTGTGTTGAATGTGGGAAAATGTGCCGACATGTCCACGCCAGGATGCGCAAATTAGCCGTCACACGCTTTCCCGGAATCCGCCAGAATAGGCCAGAATAGGCTCCCGACCCCGCCCCAGGGACGACAACGCTCTTCTAAAGCTCTGTGATTTTAAGCATGGGGTAAGATTTTGAGCTTTCTACCTCCCCCGTTATTCCTACTCTAATCGGAGGCAGCACTTGGTGGGCCATCACAGTACCGGTAGCCCCACGCCACCCACCCATCCACCTCGCCTTTGAGTGATTACATCCGCGGAAGGAGAAGGAAGGGGAAGGCGCAGCACCACACCGGCACGCAACCTGCAACGCCTGGCTAACCCCATGGGTTCCCCTGCGTATTAACGTACCTCTTCAGTCGTCTTGCCCAGCACGGTCAGCCCCTGCATCCCAAATTCTGAGCCGATTATAACCGCACGCACACCACAAACACAATACCATCTGCCGTCGCTTGCAGTTGCTGCACACATCGAGTAAGCGCCCCCTCTCGCATGCATCCTGTGAACCAGTGCACTTACATGCCCAGGCATCTACTCCATGCACAGTGCTATGCCCCCTAATTATGAACTCTTCCCTTCAACCTACTGTCTCTTCTCTGCTCAATTAACAGCAGGGAAGGCGGTAGGCCCCCCGTTAACAGCAGTGTATGACAAACCAAAACACTACCGCCATGCACCACGCCCTGGCTTGCATGGGCTAACTGTTCCTCAGACGATCTACCTCTTCTTGATCACGCCCCAGGCTCTTGCGTCCGGATTAATTTTGGTCCGCAGTGGGCTTTTGGATGGCGTGGCCCTCCGGAGACCGATGGCCTCGTTGAGGCCCCTGCGGCCAAGCGCGCGGACACCCATGCCGTCGGGGCCGCGAACTCTGGCCTGCGGGCTGGTTTTCTGCTGCCGCCGGCTGGGAGGCGGCCGTCGCCTTCAGTCGCTGGAGTAGCTGGAGCGGCCGGCAGCGCTGCTGGGCGTGCGAGCAGCTCGCTGGTGCGTTTCGGTGGCTGGTGCGGTGGTCCCTGGCGTTCTGCTTCCTCGTCTTGCAGGTTGCGTGCCGTGTTGGTGCTGTGCCTTTCCCCTTCCTACAACAGGTCCACCCGGCCGCACTCCTACCAGCACGGGAGTCGACGCTCATCCGTGGGCGCTGCCGCGCTGGTCGCCTGCTGCCTGCAGGTGTGCTGCGCCTCTGCTTCACGCGTGTGGTGTTGCAGTGCGTGTGTGTCTGGTGCTATCACCTGGCCGGGCGCCCCGAGCGTGACGAATGAAGTGCTTGCGAGTGAATGCGAATGCACCGTCAGCCTGCCAGCACGTCAGCGATGTCTCGGTACCGTGAAGTAACCTCCCCGCTCCGCAGCGCGATGGCTCGCCCTTTGTGAGGATTTTCTGCTTGCGGGCGTGGAGAAGCAGGGGAAGTGCGTGGGAGGGGCTTCAGCGCCGCATCAATACATTGATTGGCGGCCAGGACAGCGTCCAGTTCTGGGTAAGGCGACATTTTTCGGCTTTGGCTTCGGCTTTGGCTTGGCTTGGCTTGGCTTGGCCTGTGGCTTTTTGGCTTAGGCTCGGCTTGGCTTTGATTTCGACGTTTGCCTGCAGATGCTGATGATGGGACATGCGCGGCCTCAGTCGGAGGTGCGCTTTTTCTACCAGTTTTTCTGTGCTGCATATTTCCAAACGTTTCTTGCCTTGGCAAATAGACCAAAGCTGCCGCTATTTGCATACATGAGAAATGAAAAACAGAGAACAACCCTAATGTATGGTTCTGGTCGAGGACTAAGGCTGTCGCCCCCCTTTGGGGGGCGAGCCAACTCCGGCGTTATACCGGCCACGCAACCTTGCATTGACGTTGCAAAACGAATTTTGGTTCCTGGGAACACGCTGCACACTACGGGACTACGCTAACCTGCCCCTTAGCACCCTGCTTGCTACCCTGCCTCATCACGTCCACCAGCACGGGGGCCTTGCACTTTACCCGCACTTTACTGAGGCGCAAGCATTTCTTGTTGGGCTCGGGCCCACAGGGCTTAGGGGATTGCTGTAGAGTAGAGCTGGAGTATGGAGTAAAGGAAGCCGTCGGCAAATTTGGCGCGGATTGGCCGGCGGATACCAACGATGTCCTGGCTGGCGCGCCCCTGAGCGAGGTCGACCTGGCACGATCCGCCGGGGGAGAGCCCCAGATGGAGGATCGCAATGGGGCTCCGGCCACCCTTCCGTCTCCCCGCCTCTCGGCACTGAAGATGCTTGCAAAGCTACCGAGTGCACTCGTTTTATCACAAACCCTCGCACAGACGGAGGACGCCGCGGACGAACACGCGACCACCCGGGTGCCACTCGGGGAAGTCCCTAGGGACTGCGTGAGTCCAAGCCCCTTGATCACTAAAATGGCATCATGTGACATATATAATGGTCTCTGAATGGTCCCGGGGCATAAATTCGAGCGAGAGCCGAAGTCGAAATGCTAAATGTCGCGGTCGCCAGGACCGAACAGAATTTGCCCGACGCTGTCAGGATTTACTCTATGAATGAATCTAAGTCGGCGGCACCTGGTCTAGCCCCAAAACACCGCCTATGCGAGATATGGGCTTCGGTCAATTTCGCGACTTGAGCCCCGACCAACGTGTTTTAGTCCTCTGTCGAGCGCTATTGGCCATTGATGCTGTTCAATATGTACCTACAAAAATGCGGCGTCTAAATCGTGTGGTAGGATTTCCCGCGGGCGACTCCCAGAGCCCTCCGAACGTGCGGGTTTGGCTGGGGAAATGCACCCCCCGGACGGCATGCGCCGTACGACCCTGCAGACCCACTCGGCCTACGTCAACCCCGGCCCAGAACCCGTGTCGGTTGCAACGACGTGTCAAACATTCCAGGCCGAATAGGTCTGAAGGTGCTACCGGCGCCACCAAGGTGGGCCAGCGTTTGGACTCAGCCAAAACAGGGAGTGGCACCCGGGTGCACGCGACGTGTTCTGCTGTTCGATCGCACCAGCTTTACTCGCCTCAGGAGCTCAGCTACCCATTATCAAGGTTTAATGTTAACAGGGGCACTCGGGTATCCATTGAAGGTGGCTGGCAACATGCCTGCTGGCTGGCTGCCAACGGTCACAAACCGCCACTGCTCAGGTCGGTGCATTTTCAGATGCAATATTACCACGGGCGCTTATTATATTGTCCTGATTTGTAACGCCTGGATCGATTATTATCCTGATACGTATACTGCAGGCCTGACTCAAAGACGAAACGCCAGCCGCCGCCCAGGGGGGGGGTAGGAAACAAAGTGCCAGACCCCATGCCCCGAAATCCCCCGGGACCCCCCTTGAGGGGACGACCGACCCCCCGACGGACAAAACCTTGTTGTTCAGGGGTTAAAACCCCTCCATTTAATACCAAAGTAGTGTCAATCGACTCCTCTTGACGAGCACTATCACTCCGTGTCATCAGCGGTCCTGTTCTGAGACTTCGGTCACGGGCGGGATCCTATCCATGGAAATCCCCTCGGCCCAGACCACCCCGCGCTCAACTCTCTGCCGCGTGACGAATGGACAATGTGCATCGGTAGCCTTGTTAGACGTGAACTCATGCGCATCAGCGCTTCAGAGCCCAGCTGTGTCAGTGCGCATGTGTTGAATGTGGAGACATGTCCCGACAGGTCCACGCCCGGACGCGCAACTCAGCCCTCCCACGCTTTGTTTGTGCTTGTTACGTCATAACGTGCACATATGAGCCTCGTACTGCTGCGTTTGGCCCCTAGTTCTGCTTGCGGGGCGCTTCCCGAAATCCGCCAGGATGGGCTCCCGAAACCCGACGAACCCCCCAGGGACAAGAACCGACCCCCCAACTTTGGCGCCCCAGAACTTCCTCACCAGACACCCCCTTAAAAAACTAAAAGTACTTGCATAGTGCTTTCCTAAAGCTCTGTAATTTTGAGCATGGGGTAAGAATCTGAGCTTTCTACCCCCCCCCCTGCGCCGCCTTCCCCAACACGCCCCAACCGCCCTCCCAACTCAGCCTCGAGCCCAGGGAGTCCCCTGCTCCGTGCCTGCTCAGGCCCCTGCTCATGCCCAATATCCTGTGCCTTTCCATGCTTGCCTTCGGGGAGGAAATTGTGTTGCATCTATATATGGCCGGCGGCTTGTGGTTGGCTACCAGGACAGGTAGGGCGGGGGGCGGGGTTCGGACTGCTGAGGCTGACCAGGCCGCGGGATTGCACCCAGCTTTCGGAAGTAAGCTTCACATCGCCTTCTTGATATTACATGTCGCAACTGAGCCCGCGAGACGCTGAGCTGCACGAGCCTCCCCTGGATATGGGCCGCGTTGGTGGAGGCAGGGTTACCAAGCAGGGATTACCGACGCAGGGATCAGCAGGCTGGGATTACCGAGCGGCCCTGCGCCTGTGCATTATCTGCCTGGATCGCTTTCCCCAGCCGAAAGCTCCAATGCAGCGGGCTGCGGCCATGCCTGCCTGTGCCTGCTGCGACGGCTGCTTTGGTTGCGTGCGTATGTGTGCAGCCACGTGGGAACATGCGTGGCTTATAGCGGCACCCATGCATTCCCCTCATACAGAATCAACCTGGCATACACATGTACACATGTACACATGTACACATACAAACATTGGATGGGTCAAAGCGCAATAGGGTCCGCACCGCCGACCATGTACGACCATGGTAGAGCGTTAATACCCGTTGCACAGCATAAGCGTTTGATGAGAGTCTGTTGATGTTTTCGCCAATCAAAGCGAACCGTGCCTGGGAGAGACCTACGGAGGAGAGGACGGCCCTCTGTGTACGGCTAATGTGGTGGAGGACGAGGACCATGCCTCAGGGCTTGCATCATCCAGGGCCGCTCCCCTGGCCGCCACCGCTGGCTACAGGGGCCCCTACTGTAACCACGTTCTTGCCCATGGCATCCAGTCCCCCCCCCAAA
Source organism: Chlamydomonas reinhardtii (assembly GCF_000002595.2). Lineage (NCBI taxonomy): Eukaryota > Viridiplantae > Chlorophyta > Chlorophyceae > Chlamydomonadales > Chlamydomonadaceae > Chlamydomonas > Chlamydomonas reinhardtii. The sequence continues at coordinate 52,224 of NC_057018.1, read as the reverse complement.
CCCCCCGGCAAGGGGTAGTTGGAGAGATTCGGTGACTGTATGCAGCCCCACGTGGCAAGAATGCATCCCCGGAAATGCCCAATATTTCTCGCCCGCAGGCCTGCATTGGGGCCCATTTCTTGCCGCTTCCCGACGATGCAAGCCCAGATTGCATTGGTTACAAGAGGGACCTGCTGACGCAGTTCACGAGCCAGTGACGTGGCAAGCCCAGCCATGTCTTGATGCATTGTGCAGCCTATGCCGAGCTATGGGTGGGCAGCTTAGGCTTAGACTTTAGTAAATGCATGCGCGCAGTGATGCTGAAATTTGAACCTAAGCAAACTCCATATGAGAGCACATGAGCAGCAGGAACGTGCCCCTTACAGGGGGAGAACGATACGTATGTCGTTAAATGTTGTTGGCGTTGTACGGCGTTGGCGTTTCGACAGCACTCCGCGTACGGGTCACACGGGCCTCTGGCTTTCAAAAGGCAGGAAAGGTCGTGCGCACCGCCTTGCAACCGGTGTATCCTGCGACTCCCCACACACGCTGGCAAATGTGGCAATCCTTGCCCCTGCCACAAACACGTAGAGTCACACGTGCGCCCACTTCCAATCCATGCCACAGCGCCCGCTTGGGCCCCAGCAGGGCAGCAGGGGGGGCGGTGCCCAGGCTGTCAAGTGTTGGTGGCGCAGGCGGCGGGATGCAACCGCATGACCGCCTGCCGATGCGGCGCTCACCACTCCTGGTGCTGGTGTGCCTGTATGTGGCGCCGCCTACCGCAGCCGCGTGGCCGTCTGGGCCTGTGGCCGTTTCCCACCCCCTGGCCTGCCAGACGCCGCTGCGTCGAAGGAAAAGCCGATAAGGCCAGGGAGTAATAACCCCGGGGAGAAATGCATGCGGAGGCGTCGAAGGAAAGCGAAGAAGACCAGAACTAGGGACACAGTAGCTAAGACTGAAATGCACAGGCAAATAAGAACTGAAACGGGCAGTGCAGACAGTGAGACAGAAGTTGTGAGGGCCCCAGCCGGGGGTGCGCACGCAGCACCGGTGGCACCCCAAGCGGGGGGCCTCGAGCACCGTACCGCCTCCAGCACAGGGGGCGTGTGACCCGTACGTGTGTTGTGGCGGTGGGGCTCGGCCCGCCGCACTTGCGGTGGCGGCTGGAGACTGTGGCCGCTGTGGGGACATTGTGCAATGTGGCATCATCCTAGATTCCCAGTTGTGAGGGCAAGCCTCGTTCTGGACAGCCAAATGGAGTGGCGACGATCTTGGCAGTTGGCAAACATGTCTCGCCTCCTCTCCGGCCGGACCGAAAGGCGCCAGGCGGCGAGAGATTATGGCATGGGAGGGACCTCCCCCTACAAGAGAGTGTTTGCCGCCCGTAGTTTGCCGTACACTTAGGCCAGAGCATGCAGCGGATGATACGGAACATTACATTTGCATCTGTTGGCCCTGGCAAGCGGTCTGAGAATGCGCAAGCCCTTTGAGGGTCCCAGGTGTAATCCGCGGCTGTGATCGACTCCCGCGTCACTCCGTCACTCCCCCTCGCACCAGCAGACCCCGTTGCAAAGCACCCACGATGATGCGCCTGCCGCCGATCAACTAGATTGATATCACACCGGCTCCCGTTCAACACGTCCAACATCACACGCTGCCTCCTGCCTACAGCTGCTCCGCTCCCTAACTGCCAACACATACCCCATGCAACAAAGCTTCGCATTATTATCATTAGAGCATCGTCGATATCCTATGAGTGGACACACATGCTGCGCGCTCAGCATCTTGGAAGCGCATGCAGCCACAAGGGCGGCACGGCGCCACACCCGCATGCCACAGCCCAGCGCCTCCTCGCCTGCCCCAGCCTGGTCCCACTTAACGCCACCTACTTGTACCCTGCATTGACCTCGGCCACGTGCGCGTGACTTCCAAATCCTACCACGCTATTTCCTTGCAGACTGCAATGCTGGTTTTGATCTCTACCCGCATTCCTCCATGATCCAGTGTTTACATCCCCGCTGCGGCCGCCGCCCCGCCCGCTCCCTCGTCCTCCTGCCCGTACTCCCCATACTCGGCCTCATAGTCCACTGTCTCGCCCTCCTCAAAGAAGAAATCGCCCTCGGCAGCGCCCTCGCCCTCGCCCTCGCCTTCGCCTCCCCCTCCTTCCTCCCGCTCCTCCACCTCCTGCTCATAGCCCTCCTCCTCCTCGTACCCCTCCTGCTCCTGCTCCTGCCCCTGCATCGCCACCGCCTGCGCCTCCCGCTCCCTCCGCTCCTGCTCCTCCCTCTCCGCCTTAGCCGCCCTCAGCTCCTTGAGCTCACGCAGCTCCTCCGCCAGCCGCCTCGCCACCGCCGCCTCCACCTCAGCCGCACTGCGCCGGCCTGAGGGCACAAAGGAGCCGGCACGAGCCAGCGCATCGGGGAAGACCGGTGAGGGCGCCAGGGCCGGTGGCGCGGAGGGCGCGGGGGCAGGTGCGGCGGGCCCGGCGCCGGTGCTGCTGCCGCCCAGGGAGCCGCGTGGGCCGGTGTGCCCCAGCGCCCGGCTGCTGCCGGTCTGTGGCCCAGAGGCAGGGACCAGCCCCGCCATAGCTGCCAGCGAGGAGTGGGCCGAGATGGCCCCGCCGTTGGTGTTGGTGTCGGCGGCTGCAGCTGCGGCTGCAGCTCCATCGGGCGCCAGTGGGGATGTGCCGGCTGCGGGGCGGCTGACGGCGCCGGCGGCAGCTGTGTGCGGCGCCGCAGAGGCCGCGTGGCCCAAAGACTCGGAGGAGCCGTCCGTGGCGCCCTGTGTGGCGCCGCCGGCCGTGCCCCGTTCCCGGGACCCGACCCCAACCACACGTGCCTCCATGGCTGCGGCCGTGGGGGCCGCGGTTGTGGCCACCTCCCTTGCCTCGCCGTCTTCCTCCTCCTCCTCCTTCTCACCCGCCGCCTCCTCCCGCTGCTCCTGCGCCTGCTGGTCGCGCTGCAGAGCCCTCTGGGCCTCCAGTGCGGGAGTGAGCAGTGCCACCACCTGGAGGTGTGTGGTGTTCGGGGTGGGGCGGGGTGTAAATGGGGGGCGGCGCAGTCGGGCAGGAATTGCGAGCGACAGGATGCGCGGGGGCCGGGTTTGAGCGGCAGGGTCTTTGCAGCTGGTGACTCGCTGTCCCGTACTGCCACGTACACACACACGTGCGCATGTACGTGTGCACAAATTACCCCTCCACCACCCTTCGGCCACCCCTCCAGTAGCCCTCACTCGCCTTGCGGTACTGGCCCACTCGGCCCAGTGAGGCGGCGTGGAAGGACACCTCTGTGGTGGCGTACTGCAGCGGCGTCTTGCCGTTCTGAGGGGGGAGGGGGCGAGTGGGGGATTCGTGGGGGGGGGGGGGGAGGCGAGTTGATGGTGGTGTGCGTCTGGTGGCGCCGATCGAGTGAGGCATGGGGCATGGATGGGACCTTGGTTCGCTGCCGTGCACTGCTGCCCGTCCGCCACCCTGCCACCCTGCGAGTGCCAGAAAGCACAACCGCAGGCTGCAGCCGCACACACTCACACGCTGAGCCCACAGGACCAAGCGCCCGCAGCCCAGCACGCTTCTGTGTCACCGATCCCTCACCTGGTCCCAGCACCTCTTCGTTCACCCCCCACCATTTTTTCAAACATGCATCTTTGCCGCGCCCCCCCGTCACCCACTCACCTGCCCCTTCACTCCTGGGTCCGCCCCCGCGCCCAGCAGCACGTCAACCACCTCCGCAAAGCCGCCCTCACACGCGATGTGCAGCGGCCGGTCGCCGTCCTGTGTGGGGGTGTCGTGTCGGCAAGAATGTCGGCAGGTATACGCAATAACTCGTGAGCACTCACACCCACGCCCCTTCCACCCACGCAACGCGACCACATGCCGCGACCGCCCTTCCATCTCTCCCCTTCCCAATACCCTCGCCTGACTGTGCTTCTTATGCCTTATTTCCATGACACCTTGCACACCCCAGCTGTTCCCACTGGACGTCAATTCCACCTCAATCTTGTAACTTACTCGCTTCGTTCTCCATGAACGGCTCATCCCCCCCCCCCTCCCCACGCTCACCCAGTTGGCTGGCTCCGGGTCCGCCCCCGCGCGCAGCAGCTGCCGCACCACCCCCGCGTGCCCCATGGCCGCAGCGAAGTGGAGCGGCGTGTCGTCGCCCTGCACCAGTGGGTAAGTGCGTGTGTGTGTGTGCGTGTGTGTGTGTGTGTGCGTGTGTGTGTGTGTGCGTGTGTGCGCGTGTGTGTGTGTGTGTGCGCGAGAGAGAAAGAGGGCCATGCTTGTGTACAGCATGTGTCTTCAGCGTGTGTGTGTAAAGCAGCGGGGCCATGCGTGGCGAAATGATTGTAACACCTCCCATCGTCCCGTGTCGCCCCGTATCGTTTCACATAATGAGCCCCTACCCAAGGCCCCATGATGCATCCACCCACTCCAGGACTGAGAGCCGCCCCGCCGCGCCCCCGCCGCTCACCCCGTTTGTGACGCCGGGGTCTGCCCCCGCCGCCAGCAGCGCCGCCACCACGTCCTCACTGCCGCCGCGACACGCCACGTGGAGCACACCGTCGCCGTCCTGTGCGCGGCAGTGCGGCAGTGCGGCAAGGTGTGAGAGGCGTGTACGAGACAGGGAGGCAGTGGGGCCATGTAGCAGTTGGGACGGCGGCCATGGGGAGACGTGTGACAGTATCGTATCGCCCCCGCAGGCCTCGTGAACCTCGCAGTACCCCGCCCCACCCGCCCCACCGCCCCACCCGCCCCGCCCACTCACCCCATTGGTCGCGGCCCAGTCTGCCCCCGCCGCCAGCAGCGCCCGCACGCAGCCACCCGCGCCCGCCCGCGCCGCGGTGTGCAGCGGCGTGTCGGCGTCCCAGTTGAGCGCCTCCAGCCAGGCGGCGGCGGCGGCAGGGGAGGAGGCGGAGGACGCCGCGGGGCCAGGCGGGGGGGCGTCATCCGCGTCGTCGTGAGCACCAGCACCTGCAGCCGTAGCCACAGCCGCAGCCACCTCGCCGCCAGCGTCAGCCGCAGCGGCCCCCCGCTCCACCGCCGCCGCCCCCTGCTGCTGCTGCTGCGGCTGCGCTGCCGCCAGCGCCTCCAGCAGCAGCGTCAGGGCGGCGCCGCATCCCGCCCGACACGCGGTGTGCAGCAGGCCGTCACCGCAGGCCTATGTGCGTGAGAGGGGATGAAGGGGACCGAAAGAGGGGGAGAGTGGGTGCCGGTTCGGGTGGGCCGGGTGGCCTACCCTGCAGCCCCACGTTCCCTCCCTGACACGCACCTCGCCGCGCACACACGACGCCCACAGCTCCCGCCCGGTGGCCTCCACCGCGCCCCCCAGCAGCGCCTCCAGCGCCGCCAGGCACCCCGCACCGCCCGACACAGCCAGGCGCAGGGGGGAGGCGCCAGACTGCGTGTGTGTGTGTGTGTGTGGGGGGGAGCACACGGTGGGTTGGAGGCTCGGAGCGCCATAGCAAGGGAGGTAGGGTGGGCTAAAAAAGACCAACAGTCCAGAAACTTTCACGGCCAGCGCCGTACTCCCCACACGGCGCCACACCTTATCGCGCACGCCCACGTCAGCACCCGCCGCTAGCAGCGCCCGCACCGCGGCGGCATTGCCCGCGGCCGCAGCCACTGCCAGGGGAGTGCGGCCGTCCTGCAGGGGCACGCAGCGAGGACATGCAAGATTCTGCGGGATGGGTGGAGGGCGGCTGAGCGGAGGATTTGGGCTCACCCCCGGCTTCAACATTGGCGGACACAGCTGCCCAATGGCACCTGGGTGCGGTTGCATAGCTGCCGCATAGGCGGAATCAGCCCTACACGCCCGACACAGCATCAGGGCACGGGGTTGGGGCATGAGGCCACTAGCTAGGAGTCTAGCACCAGTCACAGCACTTACACCCACCTCGCGCTTTGCCTCCTTGTCCGCGCCAGCCGCCAGCAGCGCCGCCACAAGCGCCTCCTGCGCCGCCGCCTCCTGTGCGGCCGCCGCCTCCGTGGTGGCAGCGTCGACTCCTGGCCGCTGGTGGTGCGTCTTCGCGGGCGACGGCTGCGAACCCAGCCAGGTCCCAGCACCGGCACCCAGCAGTGCGGCTGAGGGCGAGGAGAAGGGCGCGGTGGCAGCAGCGGGTCCGCCGCCTGCCGAGTAGTAGCGGGTGGGGGCGGTGGCGGGAGTCTGGGAGGCGGTGGGGGCGGCTGACGGCGGCGGCTCGGGCGCGGCTGCCGTGATTGCGGCTGCTGCTGATGCGGCCAGGTGCAGGGCGGTGGAGCCGTCCTGTGGTTGTGGAGGAGGGGGCTGAGTCACATGCGGCGTGACGTAACACGTGTGTTGATGTCACCTGTCCGGCAGCAATTTTCGACCACGTCACCACGAGCAAGGCGGTACCCTGGCCCGGCTAGCATGCAAGTGGATATGAAGATGCATGCGCACCCCGACAAGCATGTGCATGGGACTCCACGTCGGCACCTCCACTGGCCCGACCCCACACGCCCACACGCACCCGCGCCGCCGCTGTCACGTCCGCGGCTCCCTCCGCCAGCAGTGCCGCCGCCGCCCCCAGGTGCCCGCCCTCACAGGCGACGTGCAGGGGCGTGTGGCCGGCGTGGTCCTTGGCCTCGGGGCTGGCTCCCGCCGCCAGCAGCAGCGACACCGCCGCCAGCCGCCCCGCCCCCGCGGCGGCGTGCAGCGGCGTGCGGCCGGCCTGTGGTAAGGGTGCGCATAGGTGTGTGTGTGTGTGTGTGGGGGGGGGTTACAATCATGATTAATTAACAAGTTTAGTTGTCGTCAGGCACAGGGGGTGGGGGACTGGGGGTGCACACAGCAGTGAAGAAGGGCGGGGGGAGATTCTACCCCATGTATTGCAGGGACCTAGGATATGGACTTCAAGTCGGGAAGCCCCTGGCCTGCCTGGTCCCCTCCGGGCCCCCACCCACCTGGTCCTGCCGCTCGAGCTCCGCCGCCGCCACCGCAGTCACGGCAGTCGGGGCGCCGGGGCTCATGTCAGCCGCCGCGGGAGGTGCGGTCAGCGCCAGTGAAGGCGGGTTCCAGGCCGGCGGCATCAGCAGCAGAGCAGCCAGGGCCTCGGCACTGCATGCGTGTGTGTGCGTGTGTGGGTGCGAGTTCGGGAGAGTGAGTGTCAGTGTAGTGTCAGTGCGCGTCAGTGCGCGTGAGGACAGGCATGCAGCAATACCACAGCGGCACGCAGCAGTGCACACAGAAGGGCCAGTGGCGGCCTGCAGTCAACATCATGCGCGGGGCGGTGGTGCGGTGGCGCCGCTGCCAACTCACCTGTCAGCTGCAGCTGCGCGGTGCAGAGGCGGCGGCGGCGGCGGCTGGGGTGCGCCGCGTTGCAACTTGCTGGGGCTGCCCGGCAGAGCGCCTGAGGGCCTGCTGGGGGGTGGCGGTGCGGCGGTGGCGGCACTGGCGGCGGCGGCCGCCCGGGAGGCAGTTGCGGTGTGGGCCTCCAGACAGGCCTGTGGGTACGGGGGGAGGGGGGCGATCGAGGCGACCGATGACGGCGGGGCACCAGTGGGAGAGCGGGTACTCAAAAGCAGCATGAGGTGGGAAAGGACGGAACCGCAGTTAAACCCTAAAACCCTTACCTAGGTTTGGCACGGGGGCACGCGTGCATGCATCAGCGCCCGACCCCCTCCGGCCCCCGACCCCCTTCGGCCCCACCCACCGACTGGTACAGCGACACCAGCTGGGTGGCACGACCCGCCGCCCGCAGCGCCGCAAGCACACCCGAGCCACCGCTGGCGTCCAGGGCGGCGCCCGCCTGAGGCGCCGCCGCCGCCGCCGCCACCGCCGCCTGCTGTGTCGCCGCCGCCAGCACCTCTGACGCGGCGCCTGCCAGCGGCGCACACAGCTGGGCCTGCGCAAGCGCGTGGCACTGCGGCGGCGGCGGCGCCGGCGGCAACACCGCAGACCCGCCACCTGTTGAGTTTTGTAATGGGGGTGCGGAAGGTGGCAGCAGCAGCAACGGCTCCAGGGCCCCGCACGCCGCCTCCAGCACCGCCACCAACACCTCGTGACGGGCGGCGGCATCCGCAGCAGCAGCGGCCGCGGCAGCCGCCGGCGCCAGCCCCTGCGGCAGACCGGGCAAGAGCCGGGGCGCCCCGGGGGCGTTGAAGCGCAGGGCGGCGGCCAGGGTGGCGGCGCACAGGCGCATCACGCCGTGGCGCCGCACCAGGTAGCCGCGCCGCCGAGCCCGTTCCTCCGCGGCCGCCGCCCTGGCTGCAGCAGCCGCCCTGGCTGCGGCAGCCGCATCTGCCACGCCGCCGTCGTCCTCGGCCCCAGACAGTGGTGGCGGGGGAAGCGGTGTGGTGGCGTGGGGGGTAGGAGCGGGGAGCGGGTTCGTGGCGGCCAGCCCCAGCAGCTGCGCCGCCACTCCCACCAGGTCCCGTAGCTCCAGGTTGGCAGTGGCGGCGGCGGCAGCCGCCGCGGCGGCGGCGGCCCCCGGCCCGGCCGCGGTGCTGGCCATGCTGCCGCCGGTGTTGCCCGCAGCCACAGGGCTAGAGGGCTCACTGCCGGCAGGTCCGGCGGCGGCCGCGGCCACGGCTGCTGCGGCGGTGGTGTTGGCGTGTGTGACGGCGGCGGCCAGGGCGGTGCCTAGCGAGTCTGTCAGGCCGTCCAGGCTGGGGAGAGGGGGAAAGGAGAGGGGCGGCGGTGAAGCGGTGTATGACGTGTGTCTGAGAAATGCAAGAATTTGCACGTAACTTAACACATGCGCTGTGCAAGATCACTTCACCGCCGCATATGTCATGTCAAGCCCCCTCCTCGCCCCTGGGTCCCTTCCCTCTGCGCACCTGACGCCCTCCGGCCAGCCGCCCTCACGCAGCTCCGGGCGCTCCAGGCACCGCGACACAGCCACCAGCACAGCCGAGGGAGGCGGCGCGCCGCCGGCAGCAGAGGCGCGCGCCGCCAGGGCCGCGGCCGTGGGCAGCAGCTGGCGGAGCAGGGGCGAGCCGGGCGGCAGGTGCGGCACCAGCGCGGCCACCAGCGCAGCCGCCGCTGCAATCAGCGGGCGGGGTACGGTGCAGCTGCCGCCGCTGACGTCGCCCGTTGCCGCGCCGCCGCCCGCCTGGCCCAGGAGCACCAGCCGCACAGCCGGGGGAATGCTGTTGGCGGTAGCGGCACCCGCTGGGGAGTCCCAGGCGCCGCCAAGCGGCTGGGACATGCCGGCACCGGCGCGCAGGATGGCCATCGCCGCCGCCACCACTGCTCCCCCGGCGGCGGCGGTCACAGATCCGGGTGCAGGTAGCTTGGCGGCCTCCGGCGCCGCCGCCGCTGAGGAAGCGCTGGCGGCCATGACGGCGGCGGCCTCGGGCAGCCGCGCCGCCAGTGCCGCCGCCACCTCCAGCAGCAGGGTCAGCGCCTCCGACCCCACCAGTGGCCAGCCGCCAGTGAAGCAGGCGTCCGCGGCCGCCAGCAGCCCACGCCACAGGGCCGGGCCCGCCAGGGGGTTGGCGGGGCCGGGGCTGGCGAGGCAGGCCCCCAGCAGGGCGCCGCGCAGGCGGGCAAGACGACTGGCGGCGGCGGGGTCCGTTGTGGCGGCGGCGGAGCCGCCGGCAGGAGTTGGCGACGCAGCGCCGCCGCCGCTGGTGGGAGAAGCAGCAGTAGCAGAGGAGGCTGTGGCCAGCAGGGTGAGCAGCTGCAGTGCGTCCGCGGCTCCGGAGCCGGGTGGCAGCGCCAGCAGTGGGATGAGGGCGGCGCCGTCAATGGCGTGATGCAGGGCACTGGCGGCCACCACCGGACTGCCCACACCGGCCGAGGAGGGCGTAGGGGAGGACGCAGCCGAGCTGACGCCGCCGCGCAGCAGCCGTGACGCGGCAGCAGCCGAGGCCGCCGCGGCCTGCTCTGCCTGGCGGCGGGTTGCCTCCCGGGCCAGTGCCGCCATCAGTGCGGCAAGACTTGACAACACAGCCAGAAGCGCGCGCAGACACAGACGCCCGGGGGCCAAGGCCGGGGGCAGGGCGGCCGCTGCAGCTGCGCCGCCGGGCTCGCCTCCTGTGTCGGCGGACGGAGGCAGCGGCAGCAGCCCGCCGCGGCCCGGGCGACCGGCCGACGCCGCAGCAATGGCTGCAACGGCCGCCGGGGCCGCGGCAACCAGCTCCCGCACACGCCCCACCAGCACCGCCACCTGCGAAGGGAAGTGTGGCGACATAGTCAATGAAATGCAAATCAACTGGCCTCCATCACAGGACGCAACTTGCAGTGTGACTTCACAGCCTGACCTACGGGATGCCCGCGGCCAGCCCCTCCACCTACGTCCCAAGACCCTCACTCACCCCGCGAGATCTCGCTACCGCCTTGGCCAGCGCTTCCAGCCCCGGCCCCACCACCCGGGCCGCCTGGGCCGCCGCCGCCAGTGAGCGCAGGCCGCCTGCAGGCGAGGCGCCACTCTGCCGCAGCACCTCCGCCTCCGCCGCCTCCGCCGCCGCCTCCGCCCGCTGCTCCGCCGCCGCCGCCAGCCAGCAGCCACCCAGCACATGCACGGCCAGCTCCAGCGCCAGAGGCCGGTCATCACTGTCGGGCTCGGGGTCCCCGGCGGCGCCCTGGCAGGAGGCCACAGGCAGCACCGTAGGGCAGGGCGCTGCTGCAGCCGCTGCTGATGCTGCTGCTGCTGCTGCTGCCCCGCCGCCCGCAGTTCCAGCTGCGGCGGTGGCTGGCAGCTGCCTGCTGCTGGCGGGGCTGGGCATGGGCGGCACGCGGTCCAGGCAGGCGGCGGCGGCGTGCGCCAGGTGCTGCAGCTCGGCGGCGGACAGCCTGATGGGGGGGGGATGCAGGAAGGGGTTGCATTCATGATAACTTGAGAAGTGAAGGCGTAGGGGGGAGGGGCTTGCATCTTGATGGAGGGTGAATGAAACGCAAAGTGAAAACCCCCTAAATCAAGCGACGTAAGGACACGGGCATTCGGTCTTATGCCAATGTAATACATTGCGGCTGATTTCCTGCTACTGCCAACTCACTCCCACATGCAATCGCAAACAGCTGCTGCTGGACTCACCCGGCCGCCAGCGCCTTGGGTCCGCCGTCCCTCAGCGCCGCCAGCACCGCCGCCAGCGCCCGGACCTGAGGGCCCAGCCGCCCAGCCTCACCGCCCTCCCCGGCCGCCTCGGCCGCAGACGCCGCCGCCACCCTGGCCGCCACCCGACGTGCCAGCTGCACGGCCACACCCGCCAGCCAAGGCGGCGAAGCCGCCACCGCCACCGCCGCCGCCACCGCCACCGCCACTGCCGCACCGCTGCCGCCACTCGTGCCGCTCCCGGCCTTCGCACTGGTGACGGTGGCGGTGGTCCCGAAGGGCGGCAGCCGCGCCACCAGCTCACTCACCAGCGCCATGCCCGCACCGCCCAGCTCAGCCGCAGCTGCTGCCTCCGCCTCTTCCCGGGCCGCGGCTGCCAACGCGCGCGCCGCGGCCATGGCTGCGGCCTCCTCGTCCTCGTCCTCATCGGCGTCATCTTGCTCGCCCAGCGCGGCTGACTGCTGCAGCTCCAGGCTGCCCCGGGGCCGGACTCGGAGGAGGGCGGCCGCCAGCGCATCCACCGCACAGCCGCACATGGCTGCTGCGCCAAAGGGCCCGGCTGCCAGCAGGTCCGTCGCAGCGGAAGGAGACTCCTTGACGGCCGCCGCCGCCAGCCGCAGCACCGCCACGCGACCAGCCGCCGACAGACCCCACCACCACCACGTTCGCCGTCGCCGCCGCAGTTGCGTGGCGGTGGGGGCACCATCCGCAGACGCGGCGTCACACGTCAGCCACAGGGGCGGCGGCGGAGCACTGGGCGGCGTCAGCAGGTCACCCGCGCCCGCAAGCAGCCCCCGCCAGGCGCCGGGGGTCGAGACCACCGCCACTTGCAGCGCCGACAGCACACCCGCTGCGCCGCCAGGCGTGTCCGCCTCCGCCGCCTCCGCCAGCCAGTTCAGCAGCAGCAGCACCTTGGCCTGCTGACCGGCCGGAGACGCCGCAGCAAAGCCGCCCGCAGTGCCCGGCGCCGCCATGAGAGGCACCAGCACACCCACCACCCCCGCCGCCAGCGCCTCTCGCGCCGCGGCCGCAAAGGTGGCGGCAGCCGCAGAGGCCGCGGCGGCGCCGGGCCCCTCCGCCAGATCGCTGTGTCCACCAGCTGCCGCTAAGGGCCCCGATGCAGTCAGGGCGCCGGAGCTCATGGCCACACCAGGCTCACGCGGGTCGTGTGCCGCCAGCAGCTGGAAGGAAGCCAGGGACACGGTGCGGGGCGCGTCCGGCAGCGGCTGCCCGGGCACCACAGGGGCGGCGGCACCAGTAGCCACGATGCCTGAGGGCGCCCTGAGGATGCCCGAGGGCGCCGTGAATGAGGGCAGTGGTGAGGGCGACTGACTGCTGCCCTGCCCCACCGCCGGAGTGCCCAGTGCAGATGCCCCTGACGCCGATGCCGCGCCCGGCCCTGTTGCCGCTGCCACATGGGGTGCGGCCAGGCGGGTGGGCACCAGGCTGGCCAGCACCAGCAGCAGCACATCCAGCGCCAGGGCCCGGCTGTCCCGGGTGAGCGCAGGCGGCTGCGGCGTGTCGCCACCAGCGCCGCCGCCCAAGACGCCCTGGCCGCGGCCGTGGCCGTCCTCCCCTGCGCCGCCGCCGCCGGGGCCGTCCAGCAGCAGGGCCCGCCAGTCCAGCGGCGCGCCGCGGCTGTCGTCAGCACCCTGGACGAGTGCGAAGCAGAGGTAGCATGATTTGTTAAAAGACCCTTCTTCAAGGGTACCGTTTGGCCAAGGCTGTCGCAGGCTACCTGCTGACGCCCTGAATCCACCCAGCGCGGTCCTACCTGCCGCAGAGCCTCCACCAGCTGTGTCACCGCCCCTGCCGCCACCACCTCAGTGGCCAGTGCCACTGCCAGCTGCCGCGGCCGCTCCTCCGCCGCGTGGCCCAGCAGGCCCTGCGCAGCAGTGCCGTACAGTGTGCATGTCAGTGAGGATCTCACCCTGCAGATGTGACACGCACGCCCTTAGTCTTCGCCGTTGGGCCGTCAAGCAATTGCAGCCAGGGCCCGCACCAGTGTTCGCGGTCCACACCACCAGCCCCGACACGTACCTGCAGCGCCGCCATGAGGCCGGCAGAGCGGTGGCGGCGGAGCAGCGCGGCGGCGTCCCGAGCTGCCTCCGTGAGTTCCGAATCCTGCAGGGGCAAGGCGGCGGTATCAATCATGCTAGGCCAAGTCCTAGGCAACAACGGCACCATGGATGTTGCTCCGGCACACATTCCGTTCCACCTCTTCAACCAGTTCAGAGTGATGTGCGGTGTAAAGTACACATACGCGTGCACCCCATCGCCCGACGGCCCCTGATACCGCCAGCTGCAAACGCACCTGCAGCAGCCGAAGCACCTGTGCGGGGCGCGCCGCCACCGCCGCCGCCTCCGCCAGCTCCACCGGCCCGCACTCCGCTGCAGCCGCGTCCGACGCCCCGCCCACGCTGCCGCCATGGCTGTCCAGCGCCCGGGGGCTGCCGAAACTGGCCAGGTCGTCAAAGTCCGCACTGAGGCCGCCCAGGCCGCCCAGGGCGCCGCCCGCACTCGCGCCGGCCCGCACGCAGCTGCCACTGCCGCCAGGAGGCTGCTGGCTCGCCGCCGCGTCCGCCAGGGCTCCGCGGCTGAGCAGCTGCAGGCAGCGGTGCGCCACCACGCGCACCTCCCGTCCGTAGGGCCATTCGTCGGCGGGCGTGTCCGGCGGGAAGGACTGCAGGGCGCGGTATGCAGGTGGTTGTGGGTGGATGCTTTGGCCGCGCTAAAGGGAGGTAATCTCGCCGAAGGTAATCTGGCCCGTCAACATATCACCACACCCTCTGCGGCCCCCGCACTCACCACATGCAGGAACACACACAGCGCCAGTGCCAGTACGTCTGAGCTGAAGGTGCGCTTCACGCACTGCGTCAGGCCCTCCACCAGCCTGCAGTGGAACGCGGCGGTTGCTCAATGCCGCAAAGCGCGGCGCGCGGTGTGATGACTTGAACCCTTGCCAACCAAAGCGCCATGAACGCATCCTATTAGGCATGTACTTCTGCAAATGTCATGGGCTTGCGCACGTGCAACACGGAGATGAACGCCACACAAGCTGAACGCCAACAAGTCACGCAAATTTGGCCCGCGCGCGCATGCCGGTACCAACCTCCGCTCGTCCACCGCCAGCCGCAACTGGGTGTGCGTGCACAGCTGCAGCAGGCCGCGCGCAGCTGCGCGACGCTCTAGTGCGCTGCCCCCAACCAGCTTGATGAAGCAGTGATCCACTGCCTGCGGTGGAGATCAGGGTGCGCGCCCCGCCGACGTGGGCAATCCCGATAGTTCTGACAAACCACCGCAGCGCGTCGTCAGGGCATGCTCGGTGCATGGCATGTAAAGGCGCATGTGTCGCAATGCCTGTCAACATGCGCCCCTGCTTGTTACATTCGCTAACCAGTTAGGCCAGTTATGTTCATCGCAATGCCGCAACATCTCTAGACGAAGGCTTAGGCAATCATACCATTTCAGTACAAGCGCAGCTGGCTTACAATCACGCCTCATACATCTGCATACCTGCGTCAAGCTCAGCGAGCCTTGCAAGACAAAAGACGGCATGTGCCCAGCGTGCAGGGCGCTCGACAACCTCACTGTCGCCCATTCATCATTCGGCGACAATGAGAAGGCACTGGCTGACCTCAAGCTGCTCGCATCATCAGCGACTGCTTCGTGCTCTCCAGCCGAAGCTCGCCGCTGCCCAACAGCCTTCATCGTTTCGGCAAACGTATGACAAGGTTATGATTAACTCATTCACTCACGAAATCTGACATTGGTAAGCGCGCACTTCTTCCCGAGAACAACGGCGGATATGTCAGCCGGGGTCTCGCGCTGTGAAGCTTGATAAGCTGTGTGCTTTTAATATAACAGGTACTTGACTACTACACGAATGTATTTATATCAATCATTGTGTGTTACTGGGATGGTTTCGCATGTTCACATCGTCGGCACGACACGCCTCCCGTGTGAATTCCCCCTTCCCCCGGCAAGCAGCTGCCAGGGCGTGCCGCCCCAAGTTGAGAGCTGTGATTGAGAGACTAAAGGTCTGTCTCCCATCCGCTTATGCGAAACGTTTGATGTACGGCTGGCGAACCAAGCTGGGTTGTAGGACGGCATGCACAAAAGCATGTGGAAACCAAGGCACAGGAAGGGCCAGACATGCACTGTGAGGTGAGTTTAGGCAGCAGTACCGCGTCAGCACACCTCCTGACCGCGCATCTCCGGACCCATCCGCAGGAGCGGGATGGGCTGGCTACCAACCCCACAAGTGCCCACATCTTCCATTCATCCAGTGGAGTATGCAAGCCACACTAACCAAGCAAGGCAGGGTACATCAGAGGGATGACACGCCCCCTCTTTCAGGACCTCGAAGTTAGCGGAGCGAGCTCCGGTGGAGGCTAACCTGGGTGCAGTTAACCCGCTCAGGAGGGGCTGCGGGCCTCACCGAGGGTGGGTCCGGGGCTAATCTGGGTGGGCCGGCGACTAATCCGGGTCAACCGCCGGCTAATCCTAGGTGGGCCGCCGGCTAATCCGGGTTGGCCGGCGACCCAGCGGGCTTTGCCCCGAGCTCACCCAAGCTTTACAGCCGTTGCCTTAAAGTTAGCCCACGGCTAATCCACCGGAGCTGGATGAGAGCAGCCAAAACCGCTCGTGTCATCCCTCCGGGTACATTAGGCACGCCAACAGGCGCGCACCCCAGCGCACCCCTGCTGCAATCAACCAAGGCCCAACACCCAACTTAGACAGCTTGCTTGCAGTGGACCGCACACTGTATCACACAGCGCTTCAAGTTCGTGCACACTGCCACACATTGCATGTTGTCGGTGCTGGGTCTATCCCCAGCATTGACCCAGCATACCAGGAGTCCCAGCTGGCCGCCCCGCCAGGCACCACAATCGCAGGCCCTCATTTCACAGTCCCAGCCTGCGGCCATTTTGCCAATATTTCTCAGAAATTCACAATCTCGCATTCATGTCGCGCACCAATACCGTACTGTCCCTGCTGACAGTCCTTGACACTCTGTGCGCACACGCCAACACATCAACATCACAACATTTACCGGTGTGGTGTTCTCCACCTGAGGCATGGCACCTGCCCCGCCTTCTCGCCCTGCAGCTCACCGCTCCAGGCCCTCACCACACGTTGCCCATGCTCATGCGCTACAGGAACTCAGAGTTGCCGCCCCTGTAATGAGGCACGGCCACAGGTGCGGGTCATTACCAGGATGCCTGTTGGATGTGAAGTGGATGCAGGTTCGCTCCGGGCTTGGGGTGGGCGGGCGGGCAGGCGGATAACTGGATACACCCACAGAGCAAAGAGGGGATGCTTTATCCATGTATCATATCCACGTGGCGGGGTAACATTTCATGGGTGCAATCTTACTGTAGGTCATGTATCTCACCTCCTTTCCTTCCTCTCCAACCCGCTCCGACCCCAGCCCAAGGCTTACCTTTTAAATTACCCAGCACCACCTTGATGATGCAGGACAGGCTCTCAAGCCGTTGCATTGCGCTCCCAGGGGCCCACCGCCAGAGACTGCACTTCGTGGCCATGGCGTGACAGCACCATGGCCACCTGCGGTTGGGTGCAAGGTGGAAACTACGGTGACGTGAAGTAGGGGCAGAGCGGCGTTACAGGGCAGTGTCTTGGGTTGTGCCAGTAGGGGACAGGTGCGCGCAGCAGTGCAGTTCAATGCAGCGAGGGTGATGGCACAGTGCCTGTGCAGCACTAGTCCAAGCAGCGGCTACAGCCGTCTCTAACCCACCCACCCACACAAGGCGCACTTCTAACATCTGGGGACGAGCCCCTGTAACATTAAGCTGCCTGGTCCAGCCAAAGCAGGCACTCCCACCGTGTGGCCCTTGCAGCCTCAAGTTCCCTGCTGTGCTGCCCGTGCTTGCCCCTAGTTCTGGGTTATGGGTTCACAGTCCACAGTCCCACTCCTTGGCGCAGTGCCCTGGGCCGGCGATCTTCGAGGGTGACCCTCGTCCTCCTGCTGGCACACCACGGTGTCGGTGGTTCGCTGCATTGGCGCCTCCTCCACTTGCAGCACCAGTACCGCGCCTACGGTCCCTTTCCCACTGCCTATTTCGCATAATGTGGACGCTGCACTCTCCACCACCTCTATGCTTACCTCATGTATCATCCCCCCGCCACCCTTGGTATTGAACCAGACTTCCACGAATGGTTACTCACCCCGGTCACTGACGCCATCCTTGCTGCCAAACCCGGCGTGGGCTGCCCTTCCTTGAACCACCACCTCTGGCACCCCCTGCCCTCCGGCAACTCATCTCCCTTCCCGAACTCTACCGCATCTTGGACTCTATCCCCCTTCCTGCCGGCTGGCTGGCAGCTGCCGCCCATCGACGGGGTCCGCCTCTCCCGGTTCATTGCCCACATTTCATCGCCTTGCCCGCGTCATCACGTGCGGGTAAACCTTTGCCTTTGTGACCGCAGCCAGGCCGCCCTCACTGTGCAAGGTGCTCCAGGCCGTGCATGTTCCTCCAATCCACCACCGCCCTGTTCTACTTTGTCCGCCGTGGTCACCCAGAGCCCCCTCGCCGCCCCTACCCAGCCCCATCTACCCATTGACCTCCTCACCCAGCTCCATGTCTACCTTTGTGGCACGTCGCCGTCTACCCCACCACCTGCTGCCGGGCTACCCTAGCCCCTTACCAATACTTCATCCCCCCACCCACCACCACCTTGCGAGTACCCCCTAACAACCCCTGACACCCACCTTGTCGCCTGCCTATGCATGCTGCCTACCTGCCCCGCGCTTGCCCCCGTCTAACTGTCCCTGCATCTGGATGCATGCAGGACATCCAGGCTGGCAGTGCCTGTGGGGAGCCGCTCGTGGCCCGCACACTGCCCGCTCCCATGCTCTTTCCACTAACCGCCCCATGCCGTCCACCCCTTGCCCTTAACCATACCGAGCGGTCCGGTGGCTATAGTAGGTGCATGGGGTTCGGGCGCTGCTCGGCAGTGTGCCGGTCGCCGCACCAGTGTTCCTGACGCCGTTGCTGCCAGGAGAGGTCTGATATAGTTGGTAATGGGGTTGTGTGTGGGAGCTCATCGCAGGGTAGCCCTGCTAGATACGCGGCGTTTCAGAGTGGCCTGTCAGGTCCGCGGGTGGGATGTGCCGCCCGTGAGGTGTTTGGTCCCGAGTTCTGGGTGCGCGTTTGCGGTGTGCATTTGCCGGCCGGGGGTCTAGGATGTTGGTCGCGCCGGCCCTGGGCTGCTGGCGTGGTCGCTTCGGTGGCTGGCCTTTAGGCCGGCGGGATGTGTGTGTCTGTGCCTGTGTGCGGCGGTGCGGGTGCGTGCGGGCGGGGCTTGTGGGCCTGTGTGAAAAATTTGGGGTGTGTGCGTGTGTGTGTGCATGTGTGTGCATGTGTGTGCATGTGTGTGTGTGTGTGTGTGTGTGTGTGTGTGTGTGTGTGTGTGTGTGTGTGTGTGTGTGTGTGTGTGTGTGTGTGTGTGTGTGTGTGTGTGTGTGTGTGTGTGTGTGTGTGTGTGTGTGTGTGTGTGTGTGTGTGTGTGTGTGTGTGTGTGTGTGTGTGTGCGTGTGCGCGTGCCTGTGTGGGCGCTTCTGGGCCCTCTGTGCCTCCGGGGAGCTCTTTGTGAGCCCAGACTCTTTTTACCGTGTGCACTACCCAGGGCCAGGCAGCTGCTACTGACCGTGCCAGTTCCACTCGCTAGTTGCGCCCACCGTCACAGCCTCTCATGCCAGCTGCCACCTCCAGTTCGTATCTGCCTACTGTACTCAGACTCCAGCGCCTGCTCCAGCGCGTGACACCAGCAAACCTTCTGCTAACCGCATGCAGTCCTTAGGGCGCATGACGCAGCTCTAACCCGAACCTCAGCCGCGACATTCCCAATTCCAACCCGCGGCGCTTCCTCACACCTCAGTTGTGTTTGTTTCGTACTCGCATTTGACTCGCCTGCCACTCATCCGTACACTTGTTCTCCCTTGTCTGCCTTGCCTCGCCCTGTATTAGCCCCTGCCTGTCATACTGTCGCCAGGCCATGGCTTTGCTGCATTCTGTCTGCATTTTCTGCGGTTTCTTCTGGTGCTCATCGATGGACACTGGTCACCTTCCTGCAGGTGCACTGCGACTCTGCTTCTGTGGTGTTGCGGTGTGTGTCTGTGTGGTGCTAACGCCTGGACAAACGCCCGGAGCCTGAGGAATGCACGTAAGCAAACTTCCAGCCAGCCAGCAACTTGTTGGTACAGTAACTCCCGTGTTCGACCAGCTGCACGCTCATGCACTGCTGTTGCAATTGTTTGTCATCTGTTGGGGTCTGGGAATCAGATGCACCCTACGGGGCTGCACCAACCTGCCTTAACACTGTCCCATCGCACGCCCTTGCCCTTAACCACTGTGTTGCGCCCGCTCTGCCGCTTTTGCTGCCTGGGCTTGCGTGTGGTCTTGTCTATGATATCTGTTATCCTACTGCCAACACGCCTCGGCCCTTTCACTGTCCCCTTTCACTGTTTTGGATTTGTCTTTCCCCTTTACCCCATGTTATGTGCTTCTGGCCCATTATGTGCTGTTGTGCGCCCCACCAAGCAGAGGCAGCGACAATTACCATATTGCTGGCACCGCTTTCCCTGATGTGCCATAACACCTTGTCCCCCTCTCATAAGTACTACTGCTTGCGAGAACGCCTCTGCCTGTGGCTTAGCTTGTGCTGGTTTAGTTTAGGCTGGTACTTACACCCTCCCTCCCTCCCTCCCTCCCTCCCTCCCTCCCTCCCTCCCTCCCTC
>NC_057018.1:23783-31702 GCF_000002595.2 Chlamydomonas reinhardtii | reverse complement strand
CGGCGCGCCTCACGTGGTAATGCGGCGAGTACGGAGTCTTTGGAATGAGGGGGATCCCCTGGTGTGTCAAAATGTGACACGGCGCAGCGCATGACTAAACGCTTGTTGGGAAGTGCGTTTGCATTCCCGATTGTGGCGTTATAGTAAAGGTAGTGGTTGATGATGCTCATGTCAAACCTGCCCGCTTGTGTGTAAGCGTTTGCCCACCCGTCGCGGTTTGGGTGTTGCATTTGGTTCAGTACAGCTGTTACTGCGTTGGCATGTCTCAGCACATCGAACGGATCAATCCAGGAGAATCCTAGCATGTTATTTATGGCATGGATGCCGCAGAATCCGAGTTGCTGTGTCTGGCGGTAGCTTGTGTTTGAGAGCCCGGGGGGGTAGTGTAGTGGCTGTGGACGGGTCGGATTGGTGAGTTGGGCTGTTGTTTGGTGGATAGCTGCCTCCCTCCCTCCCTCCCTCCCTCCCTCCCTCCCTCCCTCCTATCAGCTTCGGCCGGGGCAAGGGTGGGGGAATGCAGTCAAGGGCAGTGGAATGCAGTCGGCACTATGCTCCAGCCTCAGTCGGCGCTGCAACTCATCTTCAAGTTTGAAACTTGTGCTTTATGTTAGCGAATCTGTGGGCGCAGGATGTAGAGCAGTCAACAAGTAAGGTCCGACCTCGGTGTGAGAAACGTCAACTTGTTTTTGACAGCTGTTACAGACAGGCATAGTGGCAGCTAAGACTTGCATATAACCAATTAAAGTTATCAATTGTAAACATCGTTTAGAAGCGCTGACTTGGTTGGCGAGTCAGCGAGTCAACATGGCTGCAACCTCGCTTGCGGGCTCGCATGCAGACCTTCACCTTCCGCCACGATCTGCCCGATTTGAAGAGCTAAACTTGTATTAATTCTTTCTACTTATTCATTACAATAATTAGAGTCCCCAAACTCGGCCTGGATAGAAAGATAACTGTTTGCTCTCACCACCAGGGGCCACGTGAGTGAGTGCAGCAGTCCAGCCACGCAGCCGTTTGGCCTGGCTTTTGATTCAATACATATAGCGACTGCCGTTGTATGGCTGGTACCATCCGGAGCTTGCTGGGGTGAAGCGATTGCTGACTTGGTGCCGCCGCTGTTGTCCCAGGCCTGCAAAGGGCATGAGGCATACTGGTCTTGCCACGCCACCATGCTGTGGCTGCTTCAGCTTGCACCTGCAAAGCTGTCATTCACATATGGCACAAACTGATTGTGCTCAGCATGGCTGCACATTACTTGACTGCATGAATGGTACCTAGCCCTGACCCATGAAAGGGAAGGGGAGCACACATGTGCAGAGCCGCATGGGGCACTGCAAGGGCTGGCACCACGGCTCCTAGCTTGTGGTTGCAATACAGACATGTCAGGCAACATTTGCACACATGCACCTGAAGGGTCTTGCACAGGGGTGAGTGGGGCAGGCAGGTTGGATGGGGGGTTAGGCAGCACAGCCCCCTTGTGTGGCGGCCAAGGGGACTGAGCAGCATGTGCTTGCACACCATGCATGTGTCAACATGTAACACAGCACAATACAGTATACAGTTGGATCTGGGTGAATGGCAGGCCACAGTGGTGCAAGTATGCGGGGCAATGGAAGTCCCATCCCTTCCCACCTACTCATGTGTGGTGACAAGGAAGCAATGGGGCATGCAAAGTCATTGCTATGTCCCCAAATCACATTGCGGTCACCCACAAGTGATCCCAACAATCATTCTAGTTGTAATTATGCAAATTATGCTGTGCAAATCGTTTCTGACATGTCAAACTTTTCAAACCCCTCAAAACCCCCCCAAACCCTGATTTAGGTCACCCTGCTGCCAGGGGCCACGTGAGTGAGTGCAGCAGTCCAGCCACGCAGCCGTTTGGCCTGGCTTTTGATTCAATACATATAGCGACTGCCGTTGTATGGCTGGTACCATCCGGAGCTTGCTGGGGTGAAGCGATTGCTGACTTGGTGCCGCCGCTGTTGTCCCAGGCCTGCAAAGGGCATGAGGCATACTGGTCTTGCCACGCCACCATGCTGTGGCTGCTTCAGCTTGCACCTGCAAAGCTGTCATTCACATATGGCACAAACTGATTGTGCTCAGCATGGCTGCACATTACTTGACTGCATGAATGGTACCTAGCCCTGACCCATGAAAGGGAAGGGGAGCACACATGTGCAGAGCCGCATGGGGCACTGCAAGGGCTGGCACCACGGCTCCTAGCTTGTGGTTGCAATACAGACATGTCAGGCAACATTTGCACACATGCACCTGAAGGGTCTTGCACAGGGGTGAGTGGGGCAGGCAGGTTGGATGGGGGGTTAGGCAGCACAGCCCCCTTGTGTGGCGGCCAAGGGGACTGAGCAGCATGTGCTTGCACACCATGCATGTGTCAACATGTAACACAGCACAATACAGTATACAGTTGGATCTGGGTGAATGGCAGGCCACAGTGGTGCAAGTATGCGGGGCAATGGAAGTCCCATCCCTTCCCACCTACTCATGTGTGGTGACAAGGAAGCAATGGGGCATGCAAAGTCATTGCTATGTCCCCAAATCACATTGCGGTCACCCACAAGTGATCCCAACAATCATTCTAGTTGTAATTATGCAAATTATGCTGTGCAAATCGTTTCTGACATGTCAAACTTTTCAAACCCCTCAAAACCCCCCCAAACCCTGATTTAGGTCACCCTGCTGCCAGGGGCCACGTGAGTGAGTGCAGCAGTCCAGCCACGCAGCCGTTTGGCCTGGCTTTTGATTCAATACATATAGCGACTGCCGTTGTATGGCTGGTACCATCCGGAGCTTGCTGGGGTGAAGCGATTGCTGACTTGGTGCCGCCGCTGTTGTCCCAGGCCTGCAAAGGGCATGAGGCATACTGGTCTTGCCACGCCACCATGCTGTGGCTGCTTCAGCTTGCACCTGCAAAGCTGTCATTCACATATGGCACAAACTGATTGTGCTCAGCATGGCTGCACATTACTTGACTGCATGAATGGTACCTAGCCCTGACCCATGAAAGGGAAGGGGAGCACACATGTGCAGAGCCGCATGGGGCACTTAGGGTTTGGATGGGACCCCTTCTGAATGCGTGCAGTGCGGTATTTTGCTGTCTAGGATCCGTGGAGAGGACGAGGCTCCGTTCCAGCCGCTGGGGCGGACCAGGGAGGGGCAGGAGTCCTGGCCGTGGCCACGAGGGCCCCCTCCCACTGCCTGTTCTACCAAAGTTTGCTGCCCCCTTCGCACTGTCCACCTGGAACGTGCATACGTTTGCTAGGCAATGCAAACACTGTGATGCCTGACCAGCGGAGCCCTAGCACTCACCCTTCGAAGGACGACGAGGCCGGCGCGGCGCCCCCCTGTGGCGGCGGAGCGGGCCAACGGTCGACCCGAGCCCCTTGGACATTGGGCTGGCTGGCCCTGTAGTGGATTTTGCAGCCGGTGTCATGCTGTAAGTTCTTTTCAATGCTGAAGAGGGTTATGGCAGCGCCCGCAAGGTATTCGCGCTCAGGTTTCAGCGGCACTGTTGACATTTGCATGGCATGCAACCGCGTGTTGCAACAAGAAAGCTAAGCAGCAATAGCGGCGCTTGTAAAACATATTGGTTTAGCTTACCAATAAGTTACCGCGCTGCAGCCCTGCTCGCGGGGCTGTTTCGCGTTGCCAACCGGACTCCATACGGTTTGCTCGGCGCTAATAACTTGCTTGCACAGTAGATTGGCGTGCTCTTAAAAGTTGTTATGATAGGTATTGGGTTAGCAAGTAATGGGAGGGGCGGCCTTTTATTTCGCCGTGGCTGCGGTTGTGGGAATGCGCTGACATCTATCACCCGCCCGGGCCTTTCATGGTGGCCATTGTCAAACAGGTGCATGACGCGGTTGCAGGCTCAGTTCAACCGCAATGGCTCCAATTACTTCGAGAAGGCGGAGGGGGATCAACATGAGAAGAAGGGTAGGCTTGGGGTCCGGACGCAACACCACGGTTGTGGGAATGGGGCGACCGTTTGCCCAATTTTCGCCCACCAGGTCGCGGTTAGTATCAATATTTTGCGTCTTGTCAGCTACAACTTTTGTTCTTTCAGTGCGATTGCAGTTCATGATAATAAACCAAGCCGTGCGCTGGTATCAACAATTTTAAAAAATTCGCCTTTCCCGACTGCGCTCGTCACTCCTCTTCTGTCCACTCCTTTTTTTGCTACCATTATGCTACCATAGCGCAATGCAAGCATCTGCGCGCAGCAGCAAGAGATCGGGGCGAGGAGCAGCAGCGGCAGCAGCAGCGGGCCCCACCCTGCTCCAGCGCGGCTGCAGATGTAAATTTGCCGCTGCCCTCGTGGGCCTTCAGCCGCAGGAGGAGTATTGCTCACTAAATCTCACATCAGATTACAGGAGTTGGACTGTGATCCGTGACAGCTTGGGCGGCAAGCTGGACGCCTCCGCCTTGCCCGAGAAACCGCCATACGGCACCGCCTGCAGGCCTGCATCCCGCCAGGGCCTTTCATGGTGGCCATTGTCAAACAGGTGCATGACGCGGTTGCAGGCTCAGTTCAACCGCAATGGCTCCAATTACTTCGAGAAGGCGGAGGGGGATCAACATGAGAAGAAGGGTAGGCTTGGGGTCCGGACGCAACACCTCCGATGTGCACACCACGGGACACGTGTACGCCACACACTTGCCCCTTACCCTGTCCCATGGCAACCACTCCTCACCTTACCTCATCTCCAACCTGACCTCATGCCACCCCACAGCTGGCGCGTGGAGTGAGGACAAGACCATTCCCATCCCACCGCCAGCCCTGTCAGCGGAGATGGAGGCAGAGCTGCGGCGGGTCCACGCTGAAGAGGAGGCAGCTCAGGCGCGGGCAGACAAGGCCCGCGCTGAAGGGGAGGCAGCCCAGGCGGGCAGCAGCCACACCAGCATCGGCGAGCGGCCACCCAGCAGCAGCGCGGCGGCACTAGCAGCAGTGGCCACTGCAGCACCGCCTTTGGAGCAGCCGGGGCCATCACGCAAACGTGAGCGAGAGCCAACAGCGGATGAGCAGGACGACTTGAAGTACTACCAGTTCAAGGGCATGTGGAGGGACCTAGACACTCCGCACAAGAGGCGGTTTGTCACGTGCGTCATGGGCGCAGGGAGCCCGATGGAGAAGCTGGCTCCCTCCCCGCCGCCGCCGCCGCCGCCGCTGCAACCCCAGCCACCCCAGCCGCCCCAGCTGCCCCAGCCGCAGCAGCAGCCAAAGCAGCCGCAGCAGCCACCGACACAGCACGAACCACAACCTACAGAGGCCAGTGGCGGTGGTGGCTGCAGCGGCATTACTGGTGCCGCACCAGCAGCAGCCACGGCGCCCTCGTGCGGCAGCGGCAGGGGCAGCAGCCGGCCTGAGCCAGGTGGTGGTGGTGGGCCCCCACCCCACACACCCTTCGTTCCCAGCAGGCTGGGGTCGGGAGGCAGTGTGTCGCCTGAGGCGCTGGCGGCGTCGGCTGGGGTCAGTAGCAGGTGTGCGGGTGGCTCGCTGCGGTGCAGCGGCAGTGCCACTAACTTGCTGCAGACTCAGCAGCAGGGGCTTGGTGTGGCTGCTGGGTTTGCAGCAGCAGGGGGGAACCCGATGGCGGCGGGGCTTCATGGCTCCCAGCCCCTATCCCCAGGGCTGTCGCAGCAGGCGCCGCCACAGCAGCGGGAAGAGGAGGGGGAGGAGGAGGCGTCGGGTGGGGAGGGTAAGGAGGAGGGAGGGAGTGGTGATGAGGCGGCGGCGTGCCTACCACCACCACAGGTGCTGCTGCCGCCGCCACCGCTGCCTCTGGACCCCAGCAGCCAGCTGTTCGAGGGTAGCATGTCCCAGGCAGAGGTTGCTGACGCAGCCGATGTGTTCTACGACCTGAAGCACGAGGCAGCAGCAGCAGAGGAGGAGGAGGAGGAGGAGGAGGCAGCGGCGGAGGAGGGGGGCACGGCAGCCACGGAGGCCACGGAGGAGGGTGGGGAGACCACAGCAGCGGCAGCAGCAGCAGCAGCAGCGCCGGGTGCTGTTGAGCCTTCGTTCCCTCGGCTGGTTGAGTCTCAGCACATCGACGCCGCCCTGAACCCTGGGGAAGTGAGTATGCTGTTGTCGTCTGTGTCAGTGTCTTGTCACCTTTCCTGCCCGCCCCGCCTGCCCACCTGCCCGCCCTCCCCACCCCACCCCACCCCACCCCACCCCAACGCTGTGCCCTCCCCTCCCCTCACCCATCATCCACTCCTCACTCCCCATCCAATGACTCCCTCACTTCCCAAACAGAACAACGTCGGTGGCGGCGAGACCATCACTGGGACGGGCTTCTACGGCACCATCAACGCTGCCTGCACCATGCAGATCTTCTTGGTGCTGTTCGGCATCCTGAGCGGCGCCTTTGCCTGGCCTGTGATGTTTGATGCTGGTGTGGGCCTGGGCAGGCCACTGGTGGCGGCCTTCACTCGGGGCCTGTGCGCATACGCGTACGGCAACGACTCCTGCCCGTCCAGGGTGGACAAGGCCATCAAGTTCATGCGCATGTTCGTGGAGTTCATCAAGAGCAAGGGCGTGAATGTGACTGCCCAGTTCCTGGCGCGGCGACCTGCTGTCTTCGCCATGACAATGGAGGTGGGGTGTGTGGTGGGGTGGGTGCGTGGGTGGGCGGGTGGGTGCGTGGGTGCGTGGGTGTATGGGGTGTGTGGGGTGTGTGGAGCTGGCGTGGGTACCTGCCCCACGCCTCCCCCTTCTCCCCCTTCCTCCCTTCCCCCCACACACGTACACACATCCTCCCTTCTTCCCTGCCCTCCCTCTCTGCTCTGCCCCTCGAACAGGACATGGCCAAGGTACCCCAAGGCCTGGAGGGCGTCACGCACGTGTTCACGTTCTGGCAGGGCATCCCCGCCTCAGCAAAGGATGCGCTGGGGGCCATGTTTGCGGCCTCGTCCACAACCGTGGGCATTGCGGTCGTGGACAAAGGAGCAGGAGTGCTCATGGAGCGGCAGCTAGGACAGCACGGGTTTGGGCCACTGGAGCTGGTGAAGCAGTTTGCTGTGCGCATGTACGGCAGCAACTCCCAGAAGCAAGTGTGGGTGTTCAAGAAGCCCGGCGCAGTGTACAGGGAGCTGCCGGAGGAGAAGCTGGTGGACTACGCCCCCTACGTCCACCAGCCGCACCTGCCCGTCCCCCCGCGCATTGAGTGGATGCACGCGCTGTACCAGGCGGCGCTGGCGGAGGAGGCGCGGAAGTATAAGCTGTCTGTCGCAGAGGGCAAGGGAGAGAGGGACAGGAGGCCGCCCCAGAGGTTTGGCTTCTCGTAGCGAGCGAGCAAGATGTTCTGTAGCAGCAGAGAAGGAGGAGGAGGCAGGCAGGCAGGAAGGGAGTGGAGTGGAGTTGAGGCGGAGGCAGCGGCAGAGGCAGCGGCAGAGGCAGAGGCAGAGGCGTGTGTGCCCACATTCATTCATGATGCATTGCAAAGTGTCAAGAACATACTGTACCTATGATTAAGCATTTTGATTATGAAGTAATGAAGGGTTTGCGCGGGCGCGGGGCGGTAGAAGCGATGAGGGAAGAGGCGTGCGAGGGCATGCGGCCGCGCCGGGGGGGGGAGAGCAGGAGGGGAGAGGGGGACGGCGAAGTCCGGAGCGAGTTCGCTAAGTCAGTGCAGTGTTTACCTGGTGACTCGATGCAAATATATAATACAACTGATCATTTAAACATGTAATTTATCAGCTGGCCAATTCGCTGCATTCCAGACCACTCGCGCGCGACTCGGGGTCCCGACTCGGCGGCCCAGCCGGCCCAGCCGCCCCAGCCCTGCCCAGCCGGCCCCCCTCGCCCCCTTCCTCCCCCCCTCCCCCCCCCTGGGCAATTGAGGGTACTATCAGCTGGCAAATCCGGTGTATTTCAGACCACTCGTGCCCAACTCGGG